>NW_008589703.1:0-399 GCF_000691845.1 Merops nubicus
CTGGTCACTGCTGGCAGGCTTTGACTGTAAGTGTTTCTACTGACCAGCTGCTTAAGGTGTCCCCGCACATGTGCAAACAGCAGCAGTGTGCAGACTCCAGGTTGTTGAGCCTGTCCCATCAGGAAACTCCATGAGAATCAAATCTCTGCTGGGGTACAGAATGCTAACATAGAAATGAGGAAGCTTGCTTCTGCTGTAGGGAGGAGAGTTGAGAGTTGGAAAGCATGTAAGAGATCTACTAGAATTGGCCTTGTATTTTTTTGGGAATTTCTTAATGGTTTTAGGCAGTGATAGATGAACTGAAGGGAACCAAATGTCACTGTAATAAATCTTGCCATATAGTATTCACTGTCAGTCAAATGAAGTCTGTTATAAATCTAGGGGTTTGATTTTTTTTTT
>NW_008589704.1:0-211 GCF_000691845.1 Merops nubicus
TAAACCTGCTGCTTGGGCTCTTCACCGTGGGCATTTCTATCATGAGCCCAGCAGAGACCATTAAACCACCCACTTTGTCAAAGCAGCAAGGAGCCCTGGCCATTTGGGGACCCCTAGAAAGAGTAAGACCCTTGTTACCTCTGTGCAGCTGCCAGCAAGGCAACCCTGTTAGAGGCTGGAGCCAGATCTTCACCTGCAAAAACAAAACCCG
>NW_008589704.1:272-557 GCF_000691845.1 Merops nubicus
GAGCGTTCTCCTCCTGGGACCAAACCCTGAATGTGCCCCCTGGGGGGGGGTGTGTGTGTCAGGGTCCCCCATGCCCCTTTACAAGGCAGCAGGGAAACAGGGAAGCCCATTGCCCTCCACACACGGAGCAGTGGGCTCAGCACAGGCTCCACTGCTGCCCGTGGCCCATCAGGGCCCTGAGGCTCTCTGAGCTGCAGCTCCCATCCCAGCCAGCCCCCCAACTCCTCCTGTACCCACCTCCTGCAGGGCAGGGGTAAGCCAATGGCCGGGAGGCAGTGGGCAGCA
>NW_008589705.1:0-237 GCF_000691845.1 Merops nubicus
AGCCCCGCTCGGCCGCCTGCCCGGGGAGCGGTGCTGCTGAGCCCTGCCTGCCCGGGAGCCTTTCCCGGCAGCCGCGCCGAGCTGTTCGCATGCCGGCCTGGTGTCCGCGGTGGTTGTCTGTGGGTTGTGTGCAGGTAAACCTGGAGTTACAAGCCGGGAGAAGCGGTGAAGTGAGCAGTAGCAGACGTGGAGATGAGTCTCTGCTGTCTTGTGGCAGGGGGGGGGGGGGGGGGCAGA
>NW_008589705.1:268-38273 GCF_000691845.1 Merops nubicus
ACTGTTCAGAACTTTATTCGAGAAAAAAAAGTACTTCCCCTATTTCTGTTCTAAATATTTGGTACTGGAACTGGATCTTTAAGGAAAAAAGCTTGTGCGGAGAACTTTAAGAAGCAACCAGCATTAGCCAATCAACAGGACCCAGTCTTCAAGTAGGAAGGAGACGTGTGTCCTTAGACTGGTCACACTTAAGCTACTCGATGATTTGAGGATCCCAGTGAAGTTGCCGCTTAAGAGGAGCCATAACTATTTAAAGTGCGAGGGAGGAACTGCTGCTGAGAAGGTTGCAGTAGCTGTGGTGATAAAAGCAAAACTCAAATGCCAGTACTGATCTCGCCACTGGATTTTTACATCCCTCGCAACCTCAGGAACGGTTACAGCTTCTCTTTCACGAGCCAAAGTGTTTCTAGGTGATGATAGTGTAGTAACTGTAATTAGCAGCCTGCTTGCTTTTTGTGTTGTAGTAGCAGGGAGGCACACACTGGATTGTGTTTAAATGTGCAAGACAGAAAAATCAATGACTTTGATTTCAATCCCTGTGAGATCTTCTGATGCCAGTTAAAAAGTTCCTTCTGTTCCTCCTGCCTTCCAGCTGTTGTGGGCTAACAGTGCCAGTTCCGACTCCTGAACTGGTGCAGCAAAAACCTGCTGCTTTCTGAGGTGCCACCTTTCTGAGCAGCTCCTTTATGAAGGAGAAAATTGTGTTAAGTGTTCAGAAGTGGTTCAGTATGTGGAGGTTGACTTTTCCCTTTGGCAGTTCCTAGTTCCTTAACTGCCATTTTTCTCTAGGTTCATAATATGTTAATCACCTAATCGAGAGAAAATGGCTTTTTTATGTGGTTCTCATGCAAATTTCATGTCTTCTGGGGAGTGGGGTTTGATTTAGGGTTTTTTTTTTTTTTTGGTTCAGCTGGGATCAGAGACTGCTTTTAAGGTAGGAAGTGATAGAAATGCTTTGTAAGAAATTGTTTTTCAGCTCTCTGTAGAGTCCATGTTGAAATGAATGGATCATAGTGGCTTGTCTGTTGCTGGACTGTATGGAACTATCAGCTGATGCTGTGAAACGGTCATAAATTGTGATACTTTTAAAGCAATTCTGGACTTTTATCCTTGTTTTATAGCAGATGTGTACTTGGCCTGTCAGTTTAACTTTTTGCTTGCTTGGAAAAGTCACTCTGATATGGTAGGGAGGGCTTAAAATCTTATACCAAGCAGCATGAAAAGAGAGGGGAAGTACATTTTATCCAGTGGTGAAGTCAGTGTATGCTGGTTCTTCAGAGTTAAAGCAAACACAAGAGGTGAATTTGCTGTGCATGGTGCAGGAGGCTTAGGATGATAGAAGCCTGGTTTTTACCTAGTGTATAACCTGTTCAGAGTCCTAAAATAGGAAAAAAAAAAATCATGAAAGGAAAACTGAATGTGCCTATGGAGTAGAATAGCTCTGGTGATTTCTAACAGTTAACACAACAGAGCTTCCTTGTGAACTTGAAACTTGGCAAAGAAGTGCCTGCCCTCAATGGCTTTTCTGCAGAAGCCTGGGGGATTTGCTCTTCCCAAGTAGGTACCAACTAGCTGGCAGTTGATGCTGTGGTTTTAAGTGGAGTTTCAGATTTCCAAATTTGTCTTTGTTTTAGTAATCTTCAGTTTAAAATGAGCAGTTCGTATACATTCAGCCATGCAGACTGGTTTTGTAGGGGTGAAGACTGGATTTTCTGAAAGCTGTTTTTAACTCCTTATTCCTTATGAGTTGTTGTTGAACTTCCCCCTAACTGTTCCCCTTGAAGTTCAGTATCACAGTGTGAGCAGCTTGTCTTTCTGTCCTGTAGTGTTGCTTGGAACTGGAGCAGACAAGACAGGTTCTTCAGAGGCAGGCTGCTCTGGTGCACAGGAGTAACTGCAGACACAGCTTTAATAGGTGTTTTAATAAAACAGTAGAGAATGCCAAAACTTGACAGATGACTCTAGCTTCTCCTTTTAATTCCAAATTTGGATTCCTAGTGTAAATCAGAAGCTAGCAGAAGTGTTTGTTAGAAACTTCTGCTATCCTTGTCCTGCGTTTTTGCTTTGATGAAGAGAGTGTCCTCAGATAGGGTTGTTGGTAGAGTTCATCTTTTGGTGGAAATTATGTGAAGTTTTTGGATGTGAGAAATTAGTGTGGTTGAAGAGCTTTGTTTGCCTCTTAAGAACTGGCAGAAGTGAAAGTGCACTCCTCTTTTTTGTTCGTGCAGTTGAAACTTGGCACATAAAACTTAAGGCAGGTGAGCTGGAAGCCCAAGGTGCTGAACAGGCTGTAAAGGTGCTAAAGCAGTAAATGTGCTAAAGTTACTGCAAAGCCTGAGAGGCCCCCATCAGAGCCCTCAGACTATCAAAACCAATACTTGCTTCAATGTGAGGTTCCCGTAGTGCTTAACTCATCAAAGTGATAGCTAGTCTGGTGGAAAAAGGCAAGTTAACACTTAAGTACTAAATTTTGCTTGACCACTGGCCTCAACCTCATCTCATTTCACAGTTAAAAACTGCACATATGCCTGGCAGAAGATGTGGGATAGGTTTTCCCAACTAAAAGTAGAGAAAATGGTGTTGCATTAATTGAGCAATGTATTATATTTAATTATACCTTCAGTAAATAGGTATGTCACTTAAACTCACATATATATCTAACTTAAACTGATGTATCTCCAGATATACTTTTATTCTCTCTAAATACTCTGTTTAGAAAATATAATTATGTGGTGGTGCAGTTTTGCTCAGCTTGCTTTCTTCATTACTTTGGTCTTGACGCTGTGGAACTTGTTTATTATTTGGTCACCATTTAGTCAAATATTGGCTCTTCATAGTATGGAGGAGGGATTTTGCTTTTCTGAACTTAGTGTTGTTCTGTCTTAGTCTACCACAAGTCTTTGTTGACTCGTTGATGAGTGGTCCATGTGCAGTAAAGTTACTTGCCCTCCATAAAATGGAACTTCATTCCACTATATTTTAGCATCCTAGTGCCTTCCCCTCCTTCAACAACTAGTGTATTTTATGTGAACTCTAATTTGATGAAGGCAGCACTGTTTTTCTGCCATACCTTATTTTTTAAAAAAATCCCCAACCCACTACTAAGAGGCAGCAGTGGAAGCAGAAGTGAAAAGGAATTGTGTTTAGAGAGCTCTTTCTCTTTGAATTGCAAATGGCCATAGAGCTCTCTTATGCTTACACTTTTAGTTGGGATTGTAGTGGAATACTTGGGAAAATACAAATCTGAGTCTTCCTCTCATCTCTTGTGTTTGTGTTCTCATTAGAAGAAAAGTAACTGAGAGATAATTGAATGAGTCAAACTAATTTTTAGAAAATTAAGTATTTGGACACGGTATAAATTCTGACTAGTTCATCATCAGAGCATTGCTTATTGATGTTTAATAGGTTTTTATTAGATGTATTCTGTGTGTTTCTTGTGGAATAAATATTTAACTTCTGCATTTTTCAGAAGAAATCAGTTCACTCAGAAGATCCATTTAATGATGAGCAACGTGAGCGGCATGAGGTGGAAATGCTGGCCAAGAAGTTTGAGGCAAAATACGTGAGTTACTGTACCTGTATTAAAACATAAAACTATTTAAGGATGATTATTTATGATGCTGTAGGGATATTAACATCAGGTTTCTGTGCTGAATAGCATAAAATCACTTCTGTACATTTTGGAGCTGACAGTTTCGTTGTATTTCTTTTAAACAGCTTGAAGCTGCTACAAGCTTATTAGACAAGGCTGCTAAAGAGATTTGCCAATGGGATGTTACAGCTTGTGAGGCTATTCTTGGAAAAGCTACCTGTATAAATACAGCTGGGTAATAGGTGCAGGTCGATATTCCTGATAAACACTGTGCCAGAGGAAATGGGTTTTATGTAATGCTGTTGTGCATCATTGAACAGCTCTGTTTGGGCTAAAAACTGATGAATCTTGATGAATTTCTGACTAGTTTGGAATGCTTCCATAGAAAGTTACAGTTGAATAATTAGTCATTGCTTGATGAGTTTATCTTGTAGCTGGCAGCTGCCTAAGGTACTCTGCTGACTTCTGAAAGTCTAGCATGAGTGACTTGAACAACACAAGGCAGTAACATAAAGAGGCTTTCACTACTAAACGGAGGGAGAGATCAGAAAATGTTGTCTAAAACCACACCCAGACAGCTCCTTAAAGGTTTGTATGGGTAGGGTGGGGTGATTAATTCTGAGCTGGCAATCAAAACTCATTATCGTGCTTAGGCATGTTGATATTCTGGATTACTAATAGAGCACCTCAATAATAAAGAAGGGAAATGAGCAGTCATTTGTATTTTTTTTTTTGCTATTAATGTACATATTAAAATCTTTGTCTGATTTATTCAGATTTTTTTTTTCTGGTAAAGGCAGATTGCTCTGGGTGCCCACTCTACATTCTGGAGAAGGAATTATTGTTTCAGGGCATGTTAACTGTTCATAATGAAAGAAACTCTTAAACTGAAAAGAACAATTTCCCTCTTTTGAAGGGATTGATGGAACCCAGTATACCCAGTGAGTTGAGAAGGCAGTTTCAGAGTACTCTTCACTTCTCATTTGAATGATAAATTATTTTTTGAACATGAGAAGTTTTTCAACTGAATTTCTTTAGCAAACACATTTCAATGCAAGTTAAGGATTTTATGATGTCCTGAAACAAGTTTCTTAACTACAGCAGATGAAAGTCAGTGTAGAGCATGTAAAGCAATGAATGTAGGAGGGAGTGGTAATGGAAGCAATCTAATTTTATATATGCATTTATGCATACATCAAAGATAAATGTACGTTTATGAACGATACATAGTTACCAAAAATAGAGTAGTAGTAAAAAAAAGGAGGTAAATATACTATAAAAAAAAAAGAGGAGCAAATATACTTTAAACTATTAAAGCAGCAGGTAACAAAAGTGATCACTTTAGAAGAGTTGAAAATAGAGGTGCACCATTAATTCTGTTTGTACTTGTGGTATTTTCCCTTTCCCTCATTCTCTGCCATACCTATTCCCCTCAGCTGCACAAAATTCCTGGAAGGGGAATGTCTTCTATAGAAAGAACAAGTTATTAGGTTAGGGCCACTAAGCCTGGAGGGTGGAGAGGGATTAATCTTGTGTTAGATGGTCCCTGTCCTTTCTCTCTTCCTATACAAAAACCATCAGTGCCTTCTTACCATCCCTGCTCAGAGTAATTGCATCTCTGTACCCTGACCAGTGCAATTGCTGGTGTTCTGAGAGCATCCAGCCTTCTCCTCCTTGGGGTAAGGTGTTTGCTCCATAGCTTAAACTAGAACAGGGATCCCGTGAAGGAGATACCCCTTCTCTCCTCTTTAACAGTACTTTGGTGTAAAAGTGATGGCTGATTGTATGAGAAAGTAGAGGGGTTTTCTTCAGATATGTAGGAAGTACAGTATCCTCCTTTAATTAGGCATATGATATATCTATATCCATGTAAAGTGGAGTCAGACAATCTTTAAACATAGTGTGTGTGTGTGTGGCAGTACTTCTGAATTCTGAAAAACTTCGTGTGAAGAACACTCTTACCTGAAGACTCTATTTCTTTCCAGATAAATTCCTGTACTAAACCCAGTACAGTATTGGATATATCTTGCAGATACTAAAAAAGCCTATGAATAAATACATTTTCATAAAACAGGATGCATAAAGTTAACACACCATTTGTTTACTTGATTATTCAGAACTTTTTTGCAATGCATGTTTTAAACACCAGCATAAAATATGTTCTGAATGGTTCCTATTGCCATTCTGTTGATTACTGTTATTCTCTTGGAAAAAATCAAACCTTGTGCTGTGTAAAAACATGATACTGACTCTCAGATTATATCCTACATAATGTCAGGATTTTTATTGGCCCAAAACCAAGGCCTGTCTAATGGATGGTAGCACAGTGCAGCCTCAGACTCGAAAGTGCAGCAGCATAAGTGTGCATTTGGTGGAGTTTTAGTGTGCCTGGCTAGCAGCCTGTGTCTTTCTCCCAAAGTCAAAGACTGGATGCTTAACTACACTGTGGAGCTTTCTGACACATTTGCCTGCTCATTTTGAGTTCACTGAATTTGTGTTCCATGGCACTGAGTACCAGGATGATTGTCCTATGAAAACAAACTTTGTGTTAACCTGATGAGTTCACTTGGTGTTCCATATTTTTTGTATTATAAAGAACATCGAAATATTTCGTGTTCTTCCATGTGCTGTGTGAGGTTCTCATGCTGTCCTTGAAATTCAGCCCTCTTGTTCCCCAGCTGAAGTGTCTTAATGTCCTGTTACTGTACAGAAGCAGTGTTTTTTACCTTTAAACATCCTTGCTGGCTTACTGTTCCCTTTTTTGCTCTAATTTCTTTTTTTAAATGAAAGGATATTAAGGGTAGGATGCCCTGATTTATCAGTGATATAATGATGACTACTGTTTTTTTTCTTTCCACCCCCCCATAATCCCAGTTTTCTTTTTTGACCACTCTTGATTGCTGAGCAAATGTCACAGAATGGTGTCACAGCTCCACTGCTTCTTGAGCAGCATAACAAATTTGGAGCACACTGTAGTTTTTTCTTGTTTGGATTGTGCTTCCTTTGTGTAGATTACCTTGGTTTTATTGAGACTCAATTCAATTGATGGTTTATTAGGCAAAGTTCAGAGCAACTGTGAGGTCTTTCAATGATTCTTCAGCTGTATTTTTTTCACTCTTGTCAATAATTCTGTCATTCATGCACCTCTCCCAGCTCTTAAAACTCTGTTGCTTCTGACGAGGAATTGGATGCACAGTCCTTGGGAGTTTTCACTGCTTACTTTCTTTGCCAAAATGAAGTATTTACTCCTAACCTCAAACCAGACATTCATTTGAGTGGACCTTCTCTCTTATCACATTATAGTTTCTTGTCTTGAGCATTTGAAGGACTGCTTCCTTCTACCAGCATTCTTTCCTGCTCTGGAATGTATGTTCTTGTGCATGCTGATTCTGTTCTTCATAATTTCTATTAACTTGCCCAATATAGAGGTCAGGTTTACTGGTTTATAGACTGCTATGGGACTTGGAAGACTCTTCAGAAATTGGCACTGTATTTGCCAAGGTTGCTTAACTGTGGCATGTAAGGCAAAGTTTAATTTGTTGAACTCCTGTTGGGGTTTTCTGAATACTTGTCTTGTTCCCAAGCCTGTAAATAGCACTCATACATCTTAATTTGTTCTAACATTGTGACTGCTCATGTTCTGGGACAGAAAGGTTGGGGGAATTCTTTTGGGAAAGGTAGAACTTCCCTGAAGTGCTGCAGAGTAAGTGCCGATGTAGAGAATGCCTTCACTTCTGTGGTCTTGCATCCTTAACAACTTATCATACAGACTTCCAACATGCTGCCTTAAACATAGCTGGGTAGAACAAGGCCTGAAGGAAATTCTCTGACTATATACACAATGGTTCAGATATTTTCATGTGTCTGAGTACAGGTTACTATTTTAATCCTGCTTTTATTCATTTGGCTATTGTGAGACTTGTTTTTTGTTATTAACTGTTCCAGGTCTGCACAATGTTTTTATGAATAACAGGCAGTCAGAATGCATTGAGAATTACAAAACTTCATGCCTACACACTGAAATCATAGAACTGTAGAATAACCATTGCTGCAAAAGAATTTTGCACTCAAACAATGATGTTGGTGGCTACTTGAGCTTAGCAAGAGAGGTGTTCCTGAGATGGGTTGCATTACGTGTTGGTGACATCAGTGGAGGTATAGTTTATGTAGCATTCTTTAGGCAGCCTTGCTAGTGCCTCAGCCAGAATCATGAGAATTACATAAGCTCTTTGTTGCATTTTCAGAAGAATTCCTAAGTGCTACCTTTATTTTTCCCAAGATGTGTTTTTTTCCCTTATCTTACACAGTGCTTTTTTCTTTTGAAAAAGCTTGCATATTTTGGGCACATGCAGTCGTTCAGATTTTTACTAGATGAGTGACTGTAGGGGCTGATAAAAATGATAAGAAAAGTTAGGAGTACTTAGCTTGGAAACCTGAGGCTTGGAATATAGCTTGAAACCTGAATTAAAAATGGAACTCGCTTTTGAGGTTTTTCCTCCTAGGACTACTGTGTGTTTAATTATACTTGAGAGATTCCTGTTTGCTTACAGGAGTGCATGCTTTACTTAGCCACAAACTTGAATCCTTGCAAAATGTTGTTAAAATGCAGGTGTTCAGATACTTAACACTTCCCATAAAAGAGCAAGGAGGAAACCTCCTTTGAACAGCATCTGCATGCTCATAGGGTAGTTGGATGTCACAAATAAAAACACATCCTTAGCTAAACATGCTCTGAACTGTGGAGTACAGAGAAGCTGCAGGAGCATGTCTTCTTGAGTTCATGGAAGAATGCTGGCTACCATTTTAGGTAGTACCTTTTGGAGAATTATCTTTTTAAGACTTGTATATTGGCAGTTTTGACAATATATGAGAGTCAGACAGCTAAGCCTTACATTCTAAGCAGATTTGTACTTGTATAAATGTAAGTTTAGACTCCTTGAATGTTTGAGCTGGGTGTGTTTGCTTGACTTGATTAACAATAAAACTTTCACATGAGAAAACGTGCTTACAAGTTAAAATAAAGTTTACTGTCTCCTGGAGGTAAGTGAGCCCACAGTCTGTGCTGCAGCTTCTGTACTTAAGTTACTCAAGTAATCATTTCAGTCCTGTCCTGTCAACTGAGGTGGTGGTTCCTGCGTTTCAAAGGATTTTGTCTTAATGTGTTTTTATTTAGTGATGTCATATGAAAGCTGTAACTTTTTGAAGATTTAGACACCGTATCTGCAAGTACCAGATCACTGTTTTTCACACTTGACTTAGGCTTCACTCTTCTGTAAAGGAGGAATCCATCTTCTGTGGGGAAGCACTTTGCTGGATGGCAGGCTATCAGCATTTCCCTTTGTGATGACTCTGTAACCTACAGGACACTTTCTAAATTATCCCAGTCTAAGGCAGACTAACAGTCCTGTCATAGTGTTTTAAAGACATAGGACAATGAAACATCTCTAAATAGGAAATGTCCTGACATGCAGGAACCAGGTGGCTTTCAGAACCTTCCAGAGATGATTCTGGTGAGGCTGTCATAGAGCACATTTGCCAGACCTGTCCTCGGTGAGAGTTCAGCCATCCAGACCATCTTCAGAGAAGCACCCAAGAAAGCAAAGCTGCTAATTCCCTGAATGCTGTCCCTCCAACGTTTGGTAGGCGTTAGGTTGCTCCCCCTTTCCCAACTGACGGGCTTGCTCTGTCTGCAGGGAGGGAAGCCCCACAGGCACCGCAAGGACCGGCTGCAGGACCTCATCGACATCGGCTACGGCTACGACGAGACTGACCCCTTCATTGACAACTCCGAGGCGGTGAGTGGGCCCCGGGGACACTGCTGGGGGTCCAGTGAGGAAAGAGCTTAGGGGGCATGCCTTGTGCCTGGGGATGACTGGTATGGATCCAGAGGGCATGCTGCTTTGGGAATCCAGGGAAGGATCCTATTTAGTCTGATTGAGGTATCATTATGCACTGCAAGAATTGGGAAAGCTATTCCTGTATCACAGAATTTTCTATCTTTACAGATTAAATTATTTGTGCCCTTCATTTAAGGTGGACTGAAATTACACTGTCTCTGTTTAGTTGTTTTTTTATATACTAGCTGTCTGGTTTATTAGTTGATTACTGGTGTTAGATTTCCTGTGTGAGATCAGGAAGTTATTCTGCTCTTAAACAATAAGAACAGGATGGTTATTTTAAACATTCACCAAATATGTGAAAAATTGGAGATAAAGCAGCTTGATTAAACAGCAGGATATTACAGCTTGTTTTGTCTGAATAATTTTCAGAAATGAAGACACATCTTGGTGTAAAAGAATAAGGTGTTAGGTGCAAGTGCTACCAGGAGGTTTATAAGAGGAACTTGAAAATATCTTAGAGGTGATATATGAAATTAAGAAAACAAGAAAGAAGCTTATGTAAAAACTTGGAGACATTTATAATTTTCATTTACTGGGTGTCAGGAAGAACTAATTGTAGAAGTAAAAATGGAAAAAAAAATCCCACCTGATACTTCAGCCAGTCTTCAGTTCCTCCAGTGCTGAGTGACACTGGACAGAGCAGCAACAACCTGCTGCTCTGAAGAAAAGGGAGCTAAATGTCTGAATGGGAGTGGAAAGGTTGTGAAAGGAGTTGAGAAAAGAGTAAGAAAAGCACAGAAGTGAAGTGCCTTGTCTAGCATACAGTGTGTTGAGCCTCCATGTAAATGTAGTAGTAGATGAGGGAAACTACAGAACTTAGTAAAGAGCTTCTGTGAACTGTGAAGTTGTGAATATTGCTCTAAGGAACTGTGTGAGGTGCACAGAAGCATGTTGCAGAATTGGTATGTTCCTGAGCAAAAATTCAGCTGCTCACCACAGCAGGTAACAGGCTGAGTTCACCTGTGTTCACTGCAGGTTGTTAAAGTAGATTTGAAGATATCTGAACAAGTTGTGTAAAGAGTGAGTTGGCTGTAAATGCATATTGTGGTATGTGCTAATTTGTTCTTTTTCTTAATCTAGATTAGAATTTTAGTGGGGCTTGACAATACTAAACTGTTCTATCATTATCCCTCAACTTTCAGTTGTGCAGCTGGAACAACACTGGGGCCTAAGCCTTGGTGTTGGATCCTTTCTAAAAGTCAGATTCTGATCTTCAGCTCAGTGAGAACAGATGTACTTCACTCCTGACAAACCATTTGAGCTATAGGCTTATCTGGCCCCTCACGTTGCTTCAGTTAACCATCCTCAGTTTTGAAATTTTACAGCACAGGGCCCACGTTGTATCTTGGCTTTTTTCTGGGTTTATTGTGTCCCATGACAGGTCTGATAAGTGATTTGGATAACTTTCAGTACTATTGGTACAGTTCTCTATCAGAGCTGTGCATGAGTCTAGCAGGGTTGAACACTCTCTGGTGTATTAGTACTTCTCATGCTGTGTCTCCTTCCAGTGCTGCTCTTGTTGCCAGCAGCAGATCCATTAGATTTGCAGGAGCTTTTACTTCTTGTATCTCTTGCCAGAGTCCTCACAAGAACGTACAAAAGGCAGTTGTTAGAGGACCAGATGATTGCATCATGTGCTAGCTGTGGAAGCCACTGGAAGAATGGTGTATTCTCTAAAGACTGCTCTCCTGTGCAAATCACTGTGCCTTGTCTCTGCATTACAGATACAGACTAGGAAGAGGCCATCTCTGTTTTGCTTTTATCCCCATTTCTATATAGTAAAAGAATTAAAAATCCAAGCATTGTGTACCAGCTGTAGTCAGAGTTGCTGTTGTAGAGCTTAAGGGTCCTGTAGTATAGGAGTTAAGTTCAACAAAACCTCTCGCTCCATCTTGGATGCAAATGGGAATTGTTCAGAGAGAAAATCTACCTGTCTGGCTTGCTCACCTTGTGTGCCCTATTAAATCACTGTGTGCCCTGAAAAATGCCAGAGCCAGACCCAGCCTGGACTTAGTTCCTTTTGGACTTTCGTACACACAAAAAGCTGTAACATCCTGAACACAAACACTTGAAAAAGGAGTGAGTGCCTCTTGAATTGCCCCAAGATTGGCAACTTGTTGTCTCCCTCTGTATCCCAGAAGAAAATAATTGAAAGTTTCCTTAGAATTTTAATCCTTTTTCTTTTCACAGGTGTGAGAGAAATACAGAGCTCTCTGGCACTGAAACAGATTTATTCCATAGCTTTAGAGGTGTTTTCCTTCTAAAACAGATTTTGAGGCAGTGCTATCAAATATTAAGGAAATCAAAACAAGCTTAGAGTTTTATTGGTTTGAGCAGGCATTTTAATTGAGTTAAGGAGTTCTGTTTCCTTTGGATCCATTTCCAATTTAAAAATATTGTACATGTGACAAAGATGCATATGTAACAGAGGATTTGGGTCCTCCCAAGGATCCAGGAAGGCAATTGTTCTGCTTGTTTTCTTAAGGGGAGGAACACGGGTCAAGTGCAGGGAATCTGCTCATGGCTTGATTCCCAAGTAACAGATTTTAATGAGGCTGGCATATGGACAGGTACAGGACATGTTTTTTTGGAGGAGGGTTCTTGCAAAGTGCTGATGGAAGTGTGCTTGTCCTAAGCAAAGTGATTTTTCCTGTCAGACTCCTCAAAGGGTGCTGGTCCTTGCCCTAGTGAGGTAGGATAAATTTTGGGCTGCTTAGTAGGCTGGATTGCCATTGTGTATCTCCTGGTTCTGTTTTTTCCCTGTGAGAATGGTGTCTACTTGGGGAATAGCAGAGCTTAGTATGCTGATGGTAGTCTTTACCTTTTTTGTGGGGTTGTGGGCCAGATGTTGGTTTAGGTCAACTTGATGTTCTGTCATCATCCTTCATAGTCAAAGGAGCTGGTTTTATGCATAGCTGTGGAGAGCAATGTTGTTGCTTGGGGAAGATAAATGTCTCTTAAAAAAACCCACACACAAACATAGCAACTCTCCAGTTTTAGAGGTATGTACAGAAAAATGCAACATGGGATCCATTATCAAACATATTTTCACAGGGGACTGAGAGATAAATGTAACCTTGCTGCTGCATATGGAAAAAGCAGCCTTTGTACACCTCTATCACAGGCCTCATCCACACTGAATATGTGAGGGTGCATTAAAGTTAGGTTTGTGTTTCTGTGGGGTTTGTTTTTTTTTTTTTTTTAGGATACTTATTAGGTGTTTCATGGGCTATGGATCTGCATGTTTGTATTGTTGGTTTGTCTTCTGTGTTCATTGTCACTTTGCCCAGTCTTGGAAGTGCTGTGGTTGGGCAGTGGTGCTCACTCAGCTGAGTGTGCCATGCCACCTTTAATAAAAGATGTCTTGCATGCTGCCCAGATGTCTTCAGGGTAGATCTGATGGTTGGCACCTAACATGTCATATGCATTGGAGTGACTACAAGGGTAAATTTCCATTAGGAGATTCTTTGCTTTTATCCCTCCTCGTGCCCAGATGATAAATAAAGGTTTGAAGTGGAGCATCAAACAAAGCAAATCCTGTTCTGCTTACTGCAGAACCAACATATTAAAACCAGATACCCAGCAGACCTCCAGTAAGAGACCCATTATGGCTAGAAGGACAAAAGCAGTTGGATTTGCAGAACAAGGCTGATGGCTTGTTAAAGCACCAGTAATTTTCTCTTACTCCTGCAAAATCTTGTATCCGTTTTTAGGAAGGAAGAAATAATTTCTTAAATATTTAAAATCCTGTGTTCTGGCCCAGGTTTCAACCAGGTAGTTTAGGACTGCTCATCTATTTAATTGCCTCAGTGGGACAACTGGAAAACTGAAAAGGAAGCATCTGCATAGGTACTTGAAAAAACTTGAGACTTATATCTGGCCTTTTTAGTGCCATTGTTTAAATTTGTGTGCATCAAGAATGTAGGAGTGAGAAATAATTAAGAAATAATGCTAATAGATGTGGCAACTTATTGCTTTTTACTAAATTTATTCTTTGAAGGGCACAGATTCACTTATCAGAGTAATGTGAGCTACTAGCAGGGTAGATCACTTCATGACCTAGGGTCAACTGTTCTTGATGAGCAGATGAACTTAAGCAGCACAAGGAACTGGAGTGTTTTCCAAAAATACACAAACAATATTATTATTAATATATTAACAATATATTATAAACATAATAGCATGCAAAATAACAGATCTTTGATAAAAACATTTGTCTTAAGTGTCATATGGTAAGCCTGCTCTTCATGTTAAATGAATGGAAAAACAGAGCAGCTTTTTTCTACATAATTTTCTAGTAATTCTGTAACTGAAAACCTGGTGAGATTAATTGCATAATCATGTGTAATAAAAACACACTGAACTAGCATTTTTAATGTGGGTCAGAGCTCAGTCTGACAGAAGTGAGTTGAACAGATAAAGATGGTGACATGAGTGATCATTTTGTAATTTAGGCTGAAATAGCTTCAAGGCAACAAGAATGCACTCGCTGCACTGGGGCTTAGCTGAGCTCACAGCCTGACTCTGACTGGTGGAAGCATATAGAAAGTTGTGGTCATGGTGAGAACAAAGCAGAGGGGGATAGATATGTTCTTCTCAAGGTGCTCTGGTAGGCTGACAGATGATAATATCCTGACTTCTAAACTAGGATTCTCCTGGGAGACTATCCTGTCCTAGTCCAGACTACCTTGAGCCACACAATACATCTTTATTATTTAACATTCTCTTATGCTTGTCTCTGTTGTGCTTTGCCAGCTGTCCTTTGTGCCAAGGTTAAAAAAAAAAAAAACAAACCACACACAAAAAAAACAACCCCACAACAAAACACCACAAAAAAAGCACCTTGCCTATGTGTTTTGGAAATGGAACTTTTCTTACCATGGGAAAGCTTTCTGCTTGCTTCCTGGTGCTGTCTTGGGTTAGAAGAACAATGTTTTGTTGCCCCTTAACCTTGTTCAGGATCTCAATGTATATTCTGTTATGCCATTTTTTTTGAAAGCTAGTTCTGGGGTTTTGTTCGAAATTTATCCTTAAAGGATAACAAAATCAAAGAGTGCATTTCAGTTCTTTCTGCTTTTAAGAAGCATAGAGATGGATCAACTATGTTTGAAGTATCTTGAAGCATGTAGTGAACTCTCTGGTTTAGTCCATTTGACAGAAGCAACCGTACTTAACATAACTTCAGTATCTTGACTCCATTTAGTGAGCTATTGATGGTCAAAATGAACAGCTGCCTCCCCATGCTGGTTGGAGCATCTCAAAAATAAACTGAACAAGGAACAAAAATGATCCCTGCTTATCCTTTATCTAAACACTAATTTCACAACAAATCATGTACATGCCACATTTCTTAAAACCCTTGAACATGTTTGCAGAAAATATCATTTTCAGGTCTCAATACAAAAGTGTTAAAAAGCCTTTTCATGTGTGTACTTTTATAGTATTTGTTGTTTTCTGGAAGGGAGATAGATGAGGAGGATCATGATCAAAATGTCTGAACACAAGAGTAGATAATATTAAAGTGAGGTACTGCTGTGTAGTGTTGGTTTGAATTTGGGAATTAAAATTTCACTGTTCTTCATATAATAATGAAGTTGAAACCATTGACTTATTTTAAAAAAAAAAAAAATTCTTTCACACCTAAACATTTAATTAGATTAGTGGCACTAGTAATGTAGCTCAAGGAGAATAGTTAAAAATAAGTTACATCCTGATCTGCTTTTAGACGAGAAAATATATCAGTCTTATTTTGTTACCTGCAGAAATATTCCATAATCTTCTGTGGGACAAATCTGTGTTCACAGCATTCAATCATACATGAAGTCCTATCTGTTTTTATAGGTCTGAGAATTTTAAATCTCAGTCTTGGAATGAACAGAACACTGTGAAGGTCTTAAACTGTTTTTCTTAATTGGAACACTTTGCAATTTCATATGCAGAAGGAGCTAGTGCAAAGCAAAGGCCTTGAAACCAATTCATCAGAAGATACAGAAGTTGCAACAGCCACGTTCCCTTTAGCTGGAAGTCCTGAAGAAACTTTAAAATGAAGTTTAATCTAGCTGTTGCCAATGTTATGCAGTCATATTAAAATTTTCTCATCAGTTAGGGCACTGGAAAATAGTGAGCCTGCCTCGAAGGAGGAGCTACAGGTACTTTGTGGTTTGCAGGCCCCAGCTTCAGGGGAGCTGAAAATAAAATTAAACATTGAGATGTGAGTTACACCTTATTCAATAGGCTGAGGACAACCCAAATTTTGGTAGGGAAAAGTAAACTCTCAAGGATTAAGGAGAACTGATGCCTTGTTTCTGTGGATCTGTGCCACAAAGCATGCTGGTCATTGCCATCATCTGCTGTGATTCATGGCTTACTCATTTGTGGACTGTCTTTAATCCTTACTTTTTCTTGAGTATTCCCCAGGGCTTCCTTTACTGCTCTGCAGCCAAGTCCTTACTCTGTTCCCTTTTCTTGTTCTTCACTTCTTATCGTAATGGTCCCAACTTTGGCTGTGTGCTTTCTCTTTCAAACTTGGCAACTGCTGTTCTTTGGTTTTGATCCTGCACTGCCTCAGCCTCACCAATCCAGTTCACACCCTGTCAGCTCAAAAGGGAAATGCCTGCTCTGTCTGTTCAGCACTGTGGATAATTTTCATCAGATTTCTCTGCAGTTCTTACCCAGCCTCCATTCTCAAGTTTACTTTGCACAATCATCATGGTCTCTGCGATCAACAACAAGTCCACAACTAAGCCACTTTGATTTAGTTTTGTCCAATTAAGTCTTCTGCTAGCCTTTCATATGATCTTAGGGCATTTAATGAATCCTGTCACTGCTTTTCCATTCCCTCTCTGTATTTTTGTGCTGCTTGTTAGGCCTTTTATTCCAGGAAGTTAAGAGGTGATGACTCTTAGAAATTTCTAACTACTTATTCATATCAAATCCACATATGTCTCCAGTTCAGGCTCTCACCAGCTTCCTTCTTCAAGTACCTATTCACTGCTTTTCTCTTCTGGATAACTCTTCTTCCTGTCTTAATGTTGTTAGTAGCCCAGACTGTTTGGCTCTTAACCTGTTTAACGTCAGTGTATTTTGCATGGTGTGCAGGGGGAAATGAAGTAAGCTGGTAGCTGACGCTCCACTTGTGGTGTTCCCTTCATGTAGGTGTTTTGGAGTCTTCACTTCATGTTGTGGCAGTTAAACTGGACTCCTCATTTATTCAGCCTGTTGAATTCTGTCCTAACAGCTATGCAGTGAAAGGCACCCTGGTTCAAATCAAAGTAACAAACGCATCGTTTCCCTCTCAAGTGTCTTACTTAGTTCTCAATCTTCTGGCTGTGCTGCCAAAAGTTTTATTCCTTTCAGCTGTAACTCAGAATCGACTTTTCCCCCTGCCAGAGTGCATCCCTCTGAGGTGTGTCAAGCCCTACCCCTTCTTGAAGAAGCAGAGCAGAAATGGATTCTTAGTCATTGCACTGTTATTGTGTCTTTCTGGCACTGTTGTCACCACCTAGGACCCGTTAAGTGCTTCCTCCTTACCTTTGTTGGCAAGTATGTCTCAGGCATTCTGCTTTTATCCTTCCAGAACTGTTTTAACAATTTTCAGCATTTGAAAACTGAGACTGGCAGTTCAAGTTTGGGCTAGTTCAGGACTATGTTGTCCTTCTGTGTAGTGATAACAGCATTGTCAAGACAACCCTCACTCGGTTCCCTTGCAAGCACTTCCATGGCTTGCTTTGTTGGTACTTGTGCATGAAGTTAGAATGAACCTATTCATCCTCTCAGCCTTTCTGAGAGCTTGCTGTTAAGAAGATGTTTCCTAGAGATTAATGGTTTTCTGGGAATACTTGGGGAATAATGTCATTCTGAGGAGGTTGCTGCTCATGAAATCATAGAATTGATATTGTCTTCCGCTATACTTAACACAGACCACTTTTCCTATGTCTGTGGGTTTAAATATTTTTGAGGTACAGAGTTGTAATTCTAAACTGGAAATTCCTCCATAAGTACTGGGTACTCTTCAAAATAAAGCTTTTCTGAGAGTTAGAAATATTCTGTGGTTTTAAAACTGTTTAAACAGAGTAAGAACGTATTTTTGTTTTCAACAAAACGAGTCCTGGCATTGTGATATTTGTGTAAGAGGTAATGTCATATTCAACACCTAAAACTGGAAGTAAGTTAACAGATACTGTGGCTAAGTTTGACATGCCTAGGATAGCATTTTTAGCAAAAGCAGGTTTCACAGGACTTTGTAAGAGAAGTAGCTGTTTGAGCAGGGCACTGTGGTTGGAGTTGGTACTAAATGTAGCATGTGTCGGAAGGCCTGAACATGTCAGGTGCACTGCAGAGATGGAAATTAATGAAAACTGTGGCAACGATCCTTTCTCCTGTTCTTTCTCCTGCCCAGTATGATGAATTGGTTCCTGCATCCCTGACAACCAAATATGGAGGGTTTTATATCAACACTGGCACACTGCAGTTCCGCCAGGCGTCTGACTCGGAGGAGGAGGACTTTGCAGAAGACAAAAAGCATAGGCCACCTAAAGTGAGTAACCTTGATTGTGCTTTTCATACAGAACTTGTAGCTACGTGCACATTGGGAAATACTTGAAGTGCTTAGAGTGGCTAAGATGGAGGGGCTGGGAGCAGAATGATGCACAGTACTGCTTGATTGCATTTTCTGTTGTGTACTAGCATTCAGAAAATAACTTGGGATGTCCACAGGCTGTCCAGTCTTACAAGACTAACCATGTGTTCAGGCAGGCTAATAAGTTGTGTCCATCTCTTGAAGTGACAGATGATTCTGTAATTTTGAGGCTTTTATTACATGAGAGGAACTTAAATACTACAACACTGCTTTTGTGATTTTGCACAAGGCTTGCATGATTTGAAGTTGTTCCTAATATTCATAATAACACTTAAAATCTGTTAAAACAAACTTTGTGCATAAGAACAGCTGTATTAAAAAGTATAAATATCCTTTCCCAAACAGCATGCTGTCCTATGTACTATGACAAGCTATGATCAGTGTGAACACAATTGCTTTGTGTATGATGTTCAAAAATCCTATGCCATTCCAAGAACTTCCTGCTTTCTGATGTCCTTTCCTGCTCTGTAGTTCTCTAACGTTGTAAGGTTCCTGTGTTGGATCTGACTGGGCTGGAGTTCACTTTATTCATAGCAGCCCTTATGGTGCTATGCTTTAGATGTGTGACTAAAGTAATGTTGATAACACAACAAGTTTTGTCTGTTTGTACAGTGTGAAGGCTTTCTTTTTCCCTATCCTGCACCAGCAGGTAAGCTAGGGATCAGCAGGAACTTGGGAGGGGAGACAGCTGATATTGGCCAAAAAGATAGCACATACTGTGTAACTTCCATCAGTGGAACTGGTAGCAGAAAAAGGGCTGGGGGAGGAGATTTGGTCTTCCAAGATTGCTGTTGCTTATACTGGCTGGGCATCAGTCTGTGGGTGCCTTAAAGTATTTCTTATTGAAAACCCACAATTCAGTAACTGTTAAAAATTAACTATTAAAGCTCATCAGTAACTGCACTTGCTGCAAGGAGTCCAGTGGTACTGTTAGCCTCTGTGCACACTGGGCTGTTTTCCTGGCTCTGAGTTGAGAAGTGTAAGGAGAACTGTTCTGTGCTGTAGAAGACCTTTAGGGTGGAAGGATCATTGTCCTGTTTGGTCTCTTTACTAGGTAGCAAAGTTAAAAGACAATGAAGAGCGTGGCATGAAGAAGCGCAAGCGGAAAGAGGAGGGGGCAGAGAAGGAGAAGAAGCCTCGGAAAATGAAAGTTCCTAAGCAGTTGGGGTAGGTGTCTGTCCTCAGGTGAACCCCTGAAATGTGTGCAAAGATAGGCTTGGAGTTTGTGTGTCATGGTAAGATTACCACAGCTGTTTAGAATATTGTATTTTTAAGCTATAATTAATAACTAATAGATTTTGGGTTTGGAATCTCTGGGTTTTTTTTGTATAAAGAAGTCCTACAACTGGATTTTGACCCCCAAAATTTTGACCATGGGAAAACAAATTACAGAAAAGAAATTTTGAGTCTATGAATAGTATTATCCATCACTCTCTACCCAAAGTCTTCTACAGCATGAAGAATTACCTCTTCTAATGAAGAATAATTATCTTCCCATGCCTTAGTTTCTAATGTGGAAAACTATAAACATAGCTTAATTATTCCATGTGTTTCTTACTAACTTGGGTGTGTTTTCCTGAGTTCTGAGGCTAGCATGGAAGGATTAAGGTGATGGGTTTTTCAGTTGGCTTCTAGAAAACTGGTGTTGAGTAGTTGTTGTTGTATTATGAATATTCAAGCTGGTATGAAGTTTTATTGGTAGTATTTTCCATCAAGGTGATGAACTGGTAGAAAATGTGTGGTTTAAGTAGGATGTAGATGTTGAGCCTCCATGTCTTAATTCTTAGCAATTAATGGAATTTTTTTTAACATACATGGTGTGCCTAAACTTAAAGCAACCTGCAACAATTCTGGAATGTGAGAGGCAGGTTTGAGTATTTCAGTAGCATAGATGAGCTGTGAATTCAACAAGTGTGCCAGCTTCACCATAATTAAATTGAGAAGTCAAAAGTAAGTAACCTTTGCCTTAATGGGTACAAAACTTAGCAAAAAAAGTCAGTTGGAGAGCATGAAATCATATGGCCAGCAAAAGTTTGTGGTAGATGATACTATATTTTGAGGATAGAGGCACAAAGTACTCTTTTCTTACCCCTGGTAATGTTTTTTCTAATTGTACTAAACTCCAATATTTTTCTAACACAAGATTTCTTTCCTCTACAGAGTAATGGCCTTAAATTCACACAAGTCTGAAAAGAAGAAAAAGAAGCTGTATAAAGACTCACTCTCTCTGGCTGCCATGATCCGTAAATTTCAAAAGGAGAAGGAAGCCATGAGGAAGAAGGAATCTACTCCAAAACCTCCATTGACTGTTGCAACCTCTACCCCTACTAAAATTCCTTCCTCCTCTCTCAGTGCAGGAAACGACATCACTGACTTGAACCTTAGGATCAGTGATCCTGTCCTCTCCATTTTTGGTAGCACAAATGAACATGAGCTCCTGCAAGAAACTGAAAGTGCCCTGGAGATGCTGGGAGACATTGATTTTGACAAGTTGCTTGATGGCACTTCTGATGGCAGCCCAGTATCTGAGCTGTCAGGAGAAAATGGAAATGTCACTCAGGCAACCTACACCCCTCAGGTGATGCCACCCAAGCAGGTGCCTGCCCTCCCAGAAGGTCTGCCCGTGCTCCTAGAAAAACGCATTGGAGACCTTCGAACAGTAAGTATGGGCTCAGATGGTGTTCAACAACCTGACAGAACAGAGGAGGACAGTTAGGGCCTGAGCTGTTGTCCTTGAATTGCTGGCTAAAACTCTTTTTTTTTTTTTTTTTTTTTTTTTTAAAAGTAGAATTGATCTTCATGTCAGTCTTAATGGTTGTATTTGTGCTCAGATGAAAATGGGCACAGAAGTGATGCAGGTCAGGTGTTACAGGGTTTGTTTCACACTGGAGACAAGGTTTTTTAACTCTTCTGTGTACTTGGTTTTTAGGTTTTTTTTTTCATAATGGAAATACCAGTGTTACTTGAACTTGAATTGTTAGTTGGTGAAATGAATGGGTGGGTTCCTTTACTTTGAAGGAGGAAACCTGCAATATGAATGCAGCTTACAAATCAGTATCTTGATTTTTTGGCTTTGGAGCATAAATGTTAACTTGCCAGTTTTACAAAAAAAGGCAGCACAAGAAAAGCCACCAAAAAACTCTGCCCAAAAAAAAAAAAAAAAAAAAAACAAGCACCAAACTGAATATTTCTGTTTGAAAGGTTAAAGTGAAGTCCAAATTTATCAAAAGTGTTAATGAAAAGTATTAAATCCTCAGGTTACAGACATCCCAATAGCTTACTGAAAGGGAACAGAGCTAGTAAGGTGTTATATGCTCCTTGTTTCAGTTGTGAATGTTATCTGAAGTTGAGAATAAATTTGTTGATTGTTGAGCTTCTAATATTAAAGCTTTTCCTTGCTCAGAATAAAGTGTAGCTTTTCCTTACTCAGAGTAAGTTTTGTGAAAGCAGTTCAAGTTACTCCCTTTTTGGAAAAAATAATTTGAACAGTAGCAAAGCTTGCTTTGCTGCTGGTTAGAGCAATGGTAAAACATTGTTTGTCTTACCTGTATGTAAATGTCTCAGTGTTCTGATTTTTAAATGTACAAGCTAAATACAGCCAAGGGGCTAATACTAAAGTGTGAGAGATGATTTTGTGTGCCTCTGAATTTTCATGTTAATTCTTCTGTGAGTCAACAATAAGCTTCTAGCAAAACTGCAGAAGAACTGGAGTAAGCCAAGATCAGGAAGTGTTAGTGGCCTGCCCCAAATTCATGCTGCTTTAGTGTGTAAAGCCCCACCCAGTTGCAAGAAAGTCTCAATTCAGTGGCTTTTGGAAAATCTAACTCTTCTATCGTGTGCTTTTGATAATGTCTTCTGAGAGCTTGGTGCTGACTGAGCAAGTCTACTCATGTACCTGGGGGAAAAACTAGACTGTGTATTGATTTAAAGATGGCAACTTCAATGCCTTCTGCAAATTGCAATCAACTAACACGTTATCAGTGGGGAAAACACCTTCTAAAAGAAGGAAAAAAAGAAATGAGTCTTCTCAAATACTGAGCAGCATCTTGCCTGTAGGGATCTTCAGTGCACAGAAGGTTAAGAAGTTTATAAAGCTGCAGGAAAAATCCAATGCTCCACGAATGGAGTATGGCATATCTAGATTAAAAAACAAATTAGCCAGTGACTAAACACAATAAAAACCTCCTTACTTTTGTAGATTAATTGTTCTGTTTCTCTAAGTGGGCAATTCTGAACTACTGCCACAGAAGAAAAGCAGGAAAGTAATAAAATGGCTTTTTTCTGTTGTGAAGATAATTATCAAGATAATCTGCCAGTAGAAAGAAGCAACCACAGTTCAAAGATAGCACTGCAGCTTTTGAGTCTGCCAGTGTTGCTGTCTTCAGAGGCCAGCAGCTCTGTCCAATGTGACAGTATAGTACTGAAATGGGCTTTTGAGGTCTACCCAGGACCAAAATGCCAAGTCCTATCTTTCCTTCTGCTTTACAGAAACCAGGAGATCATCATAATGCTTGTGTTGATAATGCCTAAAGATACTGGATTTAAGACATTCAAACTTGTCTTTTTTTTGTATCCTATCTCTTGTAAACACTTATCACCTTTCTAATGTTTTTTCTTTAGCAGGACAAAGGCTTCAGTATTCTTAGGCAGATGATAGTACCAACCCCTCAGCAGATGAATTTATGGTAGAAAGTAGCAAGCAGAACACAGTCTTCACAGGAACTTAAACTCTGGTATCAGTGTTCATGGCTGAAATGGTAAAGCATTCAGACATTGGGCTGCCTTGTGGTTGCTGGTAGAGTATCAGACTCCTGTTTGCCTGTGCAGTGTAGAGTTCACAATTCCAGAAAGTCGTTTTCTTTCAGACTTAATGGGTCAGTTATGAGAAGCAAGAACAGTAAGTATTTCATAGTAATAAAGGAAGGTAACACTTGCATTTATTGGTAGTTTTTAGCTATGTTGTCACAAGTCAATGAGCTATTTGTTTTTTTAAAAGAGATTTTTAATTATTTGGATATTCAGCCTTGTAGGATGCTGTCAGACTCTAATATTTCAGTCAGTACAAAGGTGCCACACGTGCCTGCTTTGCTGCATGCACATCCTTTTCCAGCTCCTTTAGGTATTTGCTGTATGGTCTCAGTGCCAGAATTTAAGATGACAATAAGCCTCTAAAAGTGTTTTGTTGGATTTGGGGTTTTTTTCCCTCTTGACTTCCATAAATCTGCAGAGTAGATGAACACTAGAAATATGATCTGATTTCTTGTAGCATGGTGCAGGGAATTGGCTTTATCTACAAGCTGTAATTGTTTGGGGGTGAGAGGGAAAGAATCTAGGTGATAAGAATAAAGATGAAGGGAGTCTGCATGGGAATTCCTGTGAGATCTGTAAAAACTTCTAATAAAAAGGAAGTATGTATAGGAATAAGGCTGTCTTTTTTCCCCACCCCAAACAGACTCAGGAAGAGGCCAGACAAAACTATTAAAGAGAGATAGTCTAAAGGAGGAGAGGATGCTGGACAGCACCAGAAAAGGGATGAGGTATTCCTCTAGCATATCTGTAGAGATTGCAATGAAGGATTGGGGTGGATCTAAGAAGGCTGGCAAGTTGTAACTGGTTGAGGCATGTAACAGGTAGGAAAGGAGCCCTTCATAGGCAGAGTAGGGATGTGTTGATGCCCTTGCCTGCTTGACTTGTCAAGCAATGCTCCTCTTCTTAAAGCAATCAGTAGTAGACTGTTGCTGGTAGGGAGACAATAAAACATCTCTAGCATTTTCTTCCTTCATGGTTATTGAAAAGATGAATGTGCTAACACAGTGATCCAGGCAGATTCTGAATAGAATGATTGTTTGCCTGAGAACAAGGCATTTTTATTTGGGTGTAGTAACAGTCCACACCTTATAGTTTGGTTTAATTTTTTTCCAAGTAGTACTGTTCCCTGGAAAATAAGAATGTGATACAGCTATAAATTAAAGATACAGAGGTTGTTGGGATAAAAGGCTCTGAACATTAAGATACTCTTTGTTGCTGTATTTCCAGGCCGCCAAGATGTTTGATGAAGAAGGCAGGAAGAAGTTTTTCACGCAAGACATGAATAACATTCTGCTGGAGTAAGTGCTTATCTGTACAACTTTCCCTTTTTGGAAAGGGTGCGAAAGGAAAAGTACAGAAGAGGAAGTAGTATTGAGGTTGTTCCAACAAAGCCATTAAAAGTCAATGAAGGTAGATCAGTTAAGCTCGTTATTGGCTAAACAGATTTATATATGAACACAATTCTTGTCATGACTCTGTCTGTCTTTATCCAGTGGAAAGTGCTTTGTAGTGCCCTGTGCCCTTGACTTGATGTAAAATTCAACAAAACTGCCATTATTTCTTCCTGTCCAGTAATTCCATAACTCAGAACACATTCAGTTTTCATGAAGGAAAGTGCCAGTTCTTTTTACTCTGTAATCTCTCAGCTCAGTGTTCAATACAGAAGGTTCTCTGTATTATGAGAAATAAAAAGTAGTTTCCAGAAGAATGCAGCAGTCAAAAATGTGTCAAGATTGGATGTGCAATGGTGGAAGTAAACAAAAGTTGAATGACAGTGTTCAGCATTGCTGAAGAAGCATGCACAGGAATGGTTTCTTGCCATTGATTTAGACTTTCTCCTTTTGTAAAGAAAAATCTCTATGAAAATGTCCCAAGCTGCTGGTTTCAGTACGTGTAACCAGAATGTTTATGCATACAAAGCTGCTTTAGGTTTTTGTTCTGTTGTCATCTTCATGTTGAAGTGCCTCACTGGTTGGCTCTTGTCTGTTTGTCAGTATTGAGCTGCAGCTGCAGGAGGTGACCCCTGCCATCCGCAGTGGAGTGTACTCCCACCTCGAGGCTTTCGTGCCCTGCAATAAGGACACGCTGATCAAGCGCCTGAAGAAGCTGCACCTCAATGTTCAGGTAAGGGTGGGGAGATGAGCTCCAGCAGCAGCCAGTGCTGCAACAGGGATGAGGATGGACTGTGGAACAGCAGAGCAACAGCTACATGGTCTCCGATAAAGCAAAGACCTTGAATCAGTTGCTAGATCAGCTTAAAAGCTTTTTTTTTTTTGTGTAGCTGCTGTTGTTGCTACTTTAGGAACAAATATTTTAAGTACTTCAGGCCCTTTATTTGAAAATGAAGTGCTTTCATTTTGAAAGCTGGGTCCAGGGTACCTATCAAAGTAGCAGAGCTAGAAAGCCACAATAGTCATGGTTATGACAGGCTTAAAAAAAAAAAAACAAAAAAAAAAAAACAAAAAAACAACCCCAAAACTATGACTTTCACTTCCATGTCAAGAAAAAAGAAAGGCTAGATGGATAATGGATGACCCAGCCTGTACTGGTGGCTCATATTTCCCCTGTGGCTAGATCTTACAAATACTTTGTGTCATTCACAGTTGCTTTTCTCTTAAAGAATGTTTTCCGGTTGAATAAAAAAGTTATCTATGATCTGAAGTATCCTGACCTGACTCTTTAGATGAAATCCAGAGCTAAATCTTGCAGAGCATCTGAGGATTAAGAATGCAGAGATCTCTGAATCCAAGGCAAACAGATTGATATGATATTTCTGAGCAGTAAGACATTTAGCATTTTAGTTCATCTCAATAAGCAGTTGTAAATAAGAATGTACAGTCAGAAGATGGAGGAAGGAAAATTTAAAATATGTAGAAAAAAAAAAATATAGAGAATATTACTTTCATGTTTGAAGTTCTTAATATTTGGAGACAATTCTAAATATGTAGTCTTTAAGCTTTTGAGGCATTATTTAATGAGGTCATGCCATAATGTTTTGAGATGTTTGTGATGTGTCTCCTTGTGACTACCTTCTGTCGTTTCTGGTTTCAAGAGTTATGGGAGCCGTGGGAGATATTTTAGGTATATGCTTTTCTCTCATGCTGCTGCACCTTACAGAATTCCAGGGCCTTGTGGGCAGTGGCTGTTGCAGTCAGTAGTGCTGGGCATATCACCTCAGGACTAAGCAGGGAAATAATCTTTGTGAAACCATCTGAAACACTCTTGTCATTGCATCCAGTAGGACTGCTTTGGTGTCTCTTTCCTAGGATGACCGACTGAGAGAACCACTGCAGAAGCTGAAGCTGGCTGTCAGCAACGTCATGCCTGAGCAGTTGTGCAAGTACCAAGAGGACTGTCAGGCCCGCAACCAAGCCAAGAATGCCAAGTAGGTATTTCTGGAGTCTGTGCTGCCCTTTCTAGAGCCCAGCTGGATGTCTGGCTCCATGTTGTTCATCACTGAGCTCAAAGTACTTGGCTTCAGTTTACAGGTGTCTTAAGTCTTGAATTGTATAAAGTACTTAGTTTTGTGTAATCAATGTTCTTATCTGACTGTAGACAGAAATTCCATTAACTGACTGAAATGGGTCTTGAGATAACAAAATTATAAACTGAGAAGGGTACTGGAGATTCTCAAAATGCTGGATTAATGGAGAAGGATGGTGTGTCCAGGTTCTTGATTTATTTTGTCCTTGTTCCTTCTAATTGTTTCCCTCACAACTAAATAATTTTAGATGTGGAACAGCATTAATAGATTAATAATCATCGTGGCATATCCTAGTAGAGGCACTACATGATGTTTATAGCTAGCATCCTTGATAATATCCATACAGTATGTTGTTTTAATTTGTCTCTGAGGACCATGAAGCAGTGAGAAAAGCAAGATAAATGGTTTACCCTTTCAGGAGGGTTAATGATAATCTGAAGACAGTTCCATTTTGTTGTTGGTTTTAGTTTTTTTTCCCCTAACACCTAAGACTCCTTTCTCCAGGAAACATTTTGTCTGTTATATACTTAAAACAATTGTTCTGACCATAGGTTGCAAGCAGAAGATGAACGAGAAAAAAATGGATCAGAAGAAGATGATGATGAAAAACCTGGGAAGAGGGTTGTGGGACCCAGAAAGAAGTTTCATTGGGATGACACAGTGAGGTGAGACAACCTTTTCCACCAAGAAGTTCACTGACTTCTTAAATGCATCTCCCAGGAGATGCTATTACATGATACTGTTAAATAAGTCATTGTTCTCAGAAGTTTTGGAGAGTGCTGGCGCTAGATAGACAAGCTAGAATGCTGTGATGGTAAAACACCCTTTTCTTTACCTTGAATGGCAAGCTCATGCTATGTCAAAACCTTTTTTTAACTTTTTATTTGCTTTATCCAAATACGTGAGAATTTTCCTGGGCCTAGGCCTTTGAGCTTCTATAGGCAAAGAACAGAGGTACAAGCAGAATTGTACCTGCTTCCCACTGGTCTGGGAATATGTTACAAAACACTGACACAAAAGGGCAGACCACCCAAATGGGTGGTGCTGGTCTGGCCAGCTTCCCAGTCCTTGGGCAAGCCAGCATCCACAATGCATGAATCTCAACCCCTCCCATCCCCTCTGAACACAAATTCTTTTATCTCTCAAGAGTAACACAGGTGGTTGTCTGAAATCATGAATTTTCACTGTTCTGTTTCCTAGAACAGATTTTACTGAAACTGAAGTTAGTATTATTTAAATAATAGGCTTTTAAGGAAGCAGATCCTTCTAAACTGATAAGTTCCTATCCAAGATCTAAACTAATTGTAGTACAAGGGTGCATGTTATTAAAAGGGCCTAGGAGACTTCTTGTGATGAGTGTTTTTAGTGTGTTAACACAACAGGGAAGCAAACTTCCTGAAATATATACAGCCAGTATAGTCTGAACTGTCTTGGAGGGAGCTGTGCTTAAAGAAGAGATTTAAATAGGTTGAATTTTTTTTTTTCTCATTCAAGAGGCTTTGAAGGGCCAATGTTACTTTACTGTGTGCACTTTTATATTAAGGGCAGTGAAGAAGACAGTGTCCCTGTCAGAAGGGGATGACATCCTCAGTGTAGAATGGGTTTCACTTGCCTCCAGACAATCTCCATCTTAAATGAGATAGAGGTCACTGTGAGCAAAGTGAGAGGAGATGTTTCAGCTATGAGGAAACCACAAAGAAAATGTAAAACCAATTACAAAATGATAGTAAGGATGAAAAAAGAGCCATACTGTCTCTTGAAAATGGAGGAGTGACAGTAGCAGATCATACCAGCTGTAGCAACAAACTTGTGCAGTAGCAAGTTTCCAAAAAATGCAATTGGAACAGAGCTCTTCCTGCAGCTGGCAGTGGTCAGGAGCTGTGTATTATCAGTGCTTCCATTCATCAGCCTCTTTTCTGCTAAGCTGTTGAAAGGATTATGTCTTTCAGTATGTTTGTTTTGTATTTCTGCAGGTCTCTGTTGTGTAATCTTGTCAAGATCAAGCTGGGATGCTATGAGCTAGAGCCAAATAGAAGTCAGTCTGCTGAAGATTACCTCAAAACTTTTATGGAAACAGAAGTGAAACCACTTTGGCCTAAAGGCTGGATGCAGGCAAGGTATGATAACTGCTATATATGTTCATGTGGGTGTTAAATATTTCTTGGATCTCTTTTATTGTCATACATTTGACTCAATCATTTACTACGAATATTGGTTAAAGCTTCAAAATATGTCAGTGAAAATGGAATATTTCAAGAAAGAAAATTAACTTCTGAAAAATGTTCTATCTTGTTTGCAAGCCTGAGAGCTAAAACCCCACTGTTTGTCTTGATGAGCTATTTCCTTTTGTCATCTGCTGGAGACTGAATTTACCAAAACCACAGTGTGGTGCTTTGAGGTGGAGGTGACTGCTGGAGAAGGTTTTTCTGTGATACAGAAGGTGATAGTGATATAGTAAGCAGTTTTGCCCAAAACAAAACCATACCCCAAGATCACCCCTGGCTGATCATAATTTGATGTTGACCAGCAGGTTTCATTTACCAACTGGGTAGTTTTGGTACCAAAACAATTTACACATTGTCCTGTACTTACAGGGAAGTGCTTCCCCGATTATGTTTAGAAAGTGATGTGTTGTAGTTTGTAGGCAAACACCTATGCTTGGAAAGAGAAAAATCCAGTATTTCCTGGGGTCTGACAGTGGTAACTCCTAATGAAGTCATATGTTGGATGATTATCTTGTTGGGATGGGTAGGGTAGGGATTATCATGATGAAGGCTTATAATTTTTTACCTTTATATGTGGCCTCAAGTGAGAAGGAGCTATGTAAACTGGAAAAGTATTAGGTGTTTAATGTTAAAAATAGTCTATTTCATACAATATTATGCATTTCATAAGAAATTCTTACTAATCAGAGTAGATCTACAGTACCAGAACTTTGTGAATTCAGCCCAGAGATAAAAATTCTTGCTCTTTGCACAGTTAAACTGTTTCATGTTCCTCGTAGCTTAGTATAGAAGCATGGGGTAAGGTATTGACCATAACTTGAAATTACACCTCATTCATTTGCCTGTGTATAACAAGATGTACAACTTTTGTCACATGAAATTTATCATGCCAACTCTTGCCATTCATTTGCTCTGTAGTAAAATGTATGTGGAAGTCCAGTGTAGCTGGAGTCACAGGGCACACAATGGCCTATGCAAAATACTACAAAAAAATTTGAAACGAGCTTGGCTACTGTATTCTGACTTCTTTTCTTCTGTGCTTTTAAAAAAACCCTGGCAACATAACCACAAGTCAAACCTATGATGGATATGTGGACATGTAGTATGAAGAGTTACCAGAAATCCTTAATTTGATACTTAAAATCTTATGTTAGCTGTTGAGGGGAGAAAATTCGAAATATCTTCCTTCCGTCCAGCTGACAGAGGTAATATTCTGCTATGTTGATCTGCTTGGGCATTTGCTGAGGTGTTTTGAACGTAAACTTGAAATCTCTTTGGTGGTTAGGTTTTTTGTTTTATTTTTAGTATTCTGTTTATGGCTGCCTGAAACTGCATCATGATAGCAGCACAGACAAACCAAGTGCTAGCTGCTTTGGGGAGAGATAATCAAAAGGTTCTTCTGAGAATTCAAGGGTACTTGTGTATTTGGTGGTCATAAGCTGATTGTCCCTGTAGAATCACCTTATGTGTCTTTTTCTCTCCACTTTTTTAGGATGCTTTTTAAGGAGAGCCGCAGTGTCCACAATCACCTCACCTCTGCTCCGTGAGTACAGTGCAGCAACAGCCTGCTCCTGACTCTGGCTTGTTCATAGCATCTGTCCCAGCTTCGTGCTCTCTGGTTTTGGACAGAGGAGAGGAAAAGGGGATGATTTGGGATCTGTTTGAAAAGACTTAGTGTTAATAATCTTTTTAATGCTTTGATTTAGACATAGAACTGTGATGTTCTTGTGGCATCATTTCAGCTCTGCTGTGAGGTGGCTAGATAACTCAATTTTTGGATTAATGCCTTTTACTCAAAAGTGTTTTAAAGCAGTGTGCACTGTATAAATTTTACCATGCAGAATATTTCATTGAACTCAGCCTGCAGTACTTCCTGCTCACTCTTTTCCTTATAAATCTCTCTAACCACAAAGGGCTGTGTAGCTTAGCAGGATTTGACTGTCTTGATTTTTTTTTTTTTCAGACAAGGCTGTCCCCCTCTCGGGAGCTGCCCACATGCAGCCAGCACTCACATAAACAGTTAGGACTTTGACTAGCACCCAAACTGCACCCTTTGTGGCAAATAGGATTAACATAAGATGTTTTTCTGCATAACAGTAGAACTGAGTCATGTCCACCTACAGTAAGGGCTGGTTTTTAACCAGACATATTCCTAGTTACTTACAAAAGGTGAATAAATGACCTACAAGATGTAAACCTGTTGATCCTTTAGAAAAAATAGAAATGAGAAAAGCTGGTGTCAAATGCTTAACTTTTAAGTTGAAGCTGTTGACTAATAATCCTTAATCCTGTTCTTGCTTCGTAACTGCAGCTGGTGCTGGGGTGTTCACTTACACTGCAGAAGAAGTGGGAAGTTTGTTAAATGGCTTCTTGCAACAAGCAGAAGCCAGATACAAGTGTTTCACAGCTGATGAGCAACCTAACATTTTTTTCAGGAGGGAAGCAACTGGTTTTGTGTGGTTTGAATGTAAATGAGACCATGAAGTATACTCCTCGTGACAAAGCCATCAATGTGAAGTGAATATAACTATTATAGGTGGTTCCTGGTTAGACAAAGCTCTGCTAAGCAGACAAGCTCTTAAAATTATAGAAGGCTGAAATGGCTTAATGTTTAGAAGTTTCTCTCAATCAGAAAAGTAAAAAACAGGTCTCCTGATGTATCAGGTTACATCAGTAATTGAGTGAACATTGCATCTGATTTATTTAGAGACACATGACCAAAACATGGACAACAAATGTGCTTGTTCTGTTCCCCCATATCTTAACCTATTTTCTGTTTCAAGGATGGTTTATTATTAACTGGACTCAGTAGTCATCTTTCCAGTTTATTGGGATTTAATCAGGATAATAGTTAAAGTGACTTGCCTTTGTTTTGTCTTCTGATGCTCATCTGTCCTCTCTGTATTAGGGCAAAGAAGAAGGTGATTCTGGCCCCTAAACCCAAAGTGAAGGTAAATGCCTGTTTAGATATCTGAATTCTCTATGGCTGTTTGATACAACCTGTCTCCTGCCTCTGGCAGAAGGGTCCCATCAGGAAATGCTATGAGACCTTATTGACTTGCTGGTGTATTACTTTAAAGTAGTACAAAAGCCTTCTGTGTAGCTGGGCAGTTTTAAGCTGTATTAGTTTTTTCAAAGTTAACTATATGAGTCCAGTAAGTTTCACTTTTTTCCTAATGTGTGCTTTCTGTTTATTTTCAGCTTGTATTAAGTTGGGCTACACTGGAAAAATCTGTGTTTGGGAGGATAAGACAGTAAGGATAGTTTCTCATGAGACAAGATGTGTTATCCTAATTCAACAGCAGCTTTACCTGGTGATCAGATTAGCTACACTGTGCTTCATGACATTGATTATTCTTAACTGTGTGGGGCACTTTTAGTTCTGTGGAGCAACAGCACTAGGCTTTTAAATACAAATATTGAATCACTACACAAGACTCCCAATCCCTAAATATCATAGGTATATGAAAATTTCCATAGTACCTCTTCAGGTCATCTGAATTTACAGAGTAATAGCGTTCTCCTAAAGCAGACTTCAGACCTCCTCCAGAAAGGCTATTAAACTTGTCTGATCTCTTCTTTCTCAGGACTCCAGTCCAAAGAAAGAACAGAAAATCTGTCTGTCTTCAGTCAATTCAAGTTGTGCTCCTGTCCTGAGCTCCAGCACACCCATCTGTGCCCCAGCCAGCTCTAGCTGCACGCCCGCTCCAGAGACGATCTGCTTGGATGACTCGCTGGATGAAGACCTCTCCTTCCACCCACCCTCCCTGGACTCTATCTCTGATGCTCTGGCAGTCATCAATAATGGTGCCAAGGGATCACCTCTTGGGTCTGCCATCGACACCCCAACATCCAGACCTCGCCCTGGGCTGAGGGAGGAGAAACTAGCAAGCATTATGAGTAAGCTGCCCCTGGCAACTTCAAAGAAAGTCGAGCCCACTCAGACACCCCATTCGTCGAGTCTTATCGCTGGTCACACCGGGCCGGTACCAAAGAAACCCCAGGACCTAGTTCACACTGGTATCTCTTCAGGCCTTATTGCTGGATCTTCAATTCAAAATCCTAAGGTTTCCCTAGAGCCTTTGCCAGCCAAACTACTTCAGCAAGGACTACAGAGGTCAAGCCAGATTCAAGCTGCTTCCTCCTCTTCACAGACTCATGTTTCTTCCTCTAAGACCCAAGCAGCTATTTCCACCTCCTCTCAAAGAACCAAGGATGCTAATATCTTAGTATCATCTTCTGAGGCTCAAGGTGGTTCTTCAACATCGCAAGTGACAAAGGTGCACCAGCATTCAGCTGTACAGCAGAAATATGTATCTCCTTTACAAGCAACTATTAGTAAATCACAGACCAATCCAGTGGTGAAATTGAGTAGTAATCCCAAACTGTCCTGCTCCTCACCAGTCATCAAGGCTCAAGAGAAATCTGTAGTGTATCGCCTGCCTTTGTCTAATCCCTCCTCTGGAAGTGGCTCTCAAGTGTCTCACCCACTGGTTTCTCGGACAACATCCAGCACCTCTACCTCTAGTAACTATTTAGCCAAGGCTATGGTGTCACAGGTTTCTTCCCAGGGTTTCAAGCCTCCCTTCTCCATGGCTGCCTCTCCCAAACCTGCTGCCTCTCCCAAGCCCACCGCATCTAAGCCCTCTGTGACACCCAAGCCCAATGCATCGCCTAAATTTTCATCCAAGTCCACCTCATCCCCCAGGCCTGCAACAACACCCAGTTCTTCCAGTTCAAGTGCACTAGTTTCCCAGAGTAGTCACTCCAGCAACAACCCCCTTCATAAACAGAGCAGTGGTGTAAATATCAGCAGGCAGTCTCCCACCGTGAATTTGCTGCCCTCTAATCGCACCTCAGGCCTTCAGCCTGCAAAGAACCCTCAGGCTTCTTCAAAGTTGCTCAACTCTTCTCCTTCTGGAACTGTTGGTAAAAATAATTTGGGTGGAGTTGGAATGAATGTACCTGCCAGCAGAGGCAGTAACCTTAACTCAAGTGGAGCTAGTAGGACTAGTCTGTCTGGGGGAGCAGGAAGTGGAACACAGGGTGCTACTAAACAATTGTCAACTCCACACAGACCATCTTCTGCCTCAGGGTCTCCAGTTGTAGCAGCCAGTGTGCAGGTATGCATCTGACAAGTTTGCACTTAAAACTTCTATTAATATCCTGTCACATCTCGTAAACACTTTCTTGCACTATCTCTGAAAATGGGTCATAAATTTAATGCTTACTAAGCATCAATGCTAATCGTGGTGAAAGTGTTTCACACTAGTAAATAGGTGTTTCCAGCTGGTGTGAAACACAAGGAGCAGTGTGGGACGAGTCCTCACTGTGAAATGGTGCTTGGTCTGTCCTGTGGAACAGAACTCACTTTTGGTTTTGTGTTTTAAGAGCACTAGAAAAGATAAAACTATGTGGCCATATTTTTAAGGAATGTTGTGTTTTCTTGCAGTATTGGATTTGTGTTTTCTTGCATATTTACTTGTAATGGTGGTGGTAATACAAAAAGGATGTCTCATTACATGGTTCACTTCATGATTCACTTGCAAAACTAGAGTTCAGTTGCTTGTGGCTGGAGTATAATACAAGACTTATATTTAAAATTAATACTTGCAAGGGCTTTTCTTTAGTATTTATGATTAAATGTGTTCTATTTTGTAGCATCTAGCCACACTCAATGAGACACCTTGTTAATAGATAAATATTCTAGAAATTGTTTTGAGAGAGGTTATGCAGAACTTTATCACTGGAGAGAACAAGCAATAGAGAACAAGTATTTTGAGAACACTTGTAAAACCCATGCAAGCCTGTTATTTACCCAGAAGACAACCTGTGTTCCAAAGCTGGGTGTTTGTCTTACTGGGAAGGATTTAATTACTGAGGTAATTTGAGGTTTTCCAACCTCTTTGTTGTGCTTTCTGTCTTGAAGTCTTCACTGCTACAAAGTTAAAAGCAGCATTGCTGTAAATCAGGAGTCTTGGTGTGTGGGAAATGGAAATCTTTGCATTTCTCTGAGCAATCTGTGTCATTATTGTGTGGTAGTGATGTGTCATACTCAGTTGTTAGCAACTGTTTATAATCTTTTAGCTTGCTATCAGATTTTTCTTAAAGCAGCTGAATAACAGGAGGATTATTTTTGCAAGACATTTCCATGGTCTTCTATCCTCAAGTCTGTTACAGCAACCGAGGGAAGCCTGGCAGGCTCTGACACAGCCTTCTCATTATTTTGCGTACTTTGCACGAAGAAAAAAACACAACCCATATGCTGTCAAGGGTCACTGAGGCACCATGTAGGGCCCAGAGAAGAGCTGAGCCAGATCCACTGCTGTTTGGGTGCTCTGGAAGGTGCCTGGAGCAGACAAAAGACTCCTACAGTGAATAGTCTGGGGACAGAGTTGTTTATTCCTGGTGCAGTCAACAGAATCCAGTTTCTGTGATACAGGAGAAAATGCAGAATGGGTATGGTAGTACTTAAAGATTGTGACCAAGGGAATTAAGTATTGTGTTGGAGATAAATGCTGGGAAACTTTCTCATAGTGAAAAACAAGTTACATTTTTTTAGAAAGGCTGATCACCTGGGGAACAAAATGCATTTTGCCAGACAGTGATGTTGAGGAGAGCTGGCAGGAGTGTGGTGGGTGATCAAGTATCAGAAGTGCATACTGCAGTACAGCAACAGCAGGTGTGCTGGTGTGTGGAAGGGGAAATGGGCTGGGCGTACTGGGCAGCGTGTGGGATCACTGAATGTTGTGACTTTACATGTGATGGTTTTTTGACACTTAAATTCCTTTGATAATGGTTCAGAAGGAAGGTGAGCTGTGGAACGAGGCTGTTGTTGCTGTACAGGCTGAGGGTTGGTCAGTGGTGTAGGTTCAAGAGAAGATGGAATCAGATTGCCTCCCAGTCCAGGTACACTGAAGGGGAAGAGATCTGTGTCAACAGGGGGCTTTATTTGCCATTAAAGACCTAATGCTGAACTTCAGCAGCTCCAGGCTAGTTGTTAGGTACAGTGTACTAAGGAGTTAGTTACCCCTCTGAAAACTTTGTATAGGACTGAAAGTGAATCTCCTTTATGTTAAGGGTTTAATATCTGAGATATATTAATAGGTCAGAAGATGAGAATGGTACCTGATTTGCTCATTAGAATATCCTGGTCTGCTTACATTGAAGATCAGACTAGATGATTTCATGTGATAATATCTTTCAAAACTAGGAAGTTTCCAAGAACTGTTCCCTCCTTTCCTGTTTTGATTGACACAGTTATTTACCAGAATATAAGCTTACACCTCCTGTAGCTCCACAGAAACTTTACTCTGGAATACTTACATCTTTTAGAGCACAAAGCCAAAGTAATCTAAAATTCAGAAATTGGAGTGTGTGGCTTTTTTAAGAACCTCTAAGCTCTACCTGCTGTTAGTACCCTTAAACAGAATCTGACTTGGACTGTAAGGATCCTCCTGACTCAGATTTACATGAGCAGAGTGAACCCTTCTGTGAAGTGCTGTCATAGGTGAGATAGAAACATCTGAACTACAACTCTATCAGGGCATTCTCTGTAGCTCTTTCCATCACTGGACTTCTCTCTTCCTGAGAGAGTAAGGAAGGTCTTGGAAGAGCACATCACAAACCAACTTTGTGTTCAGGCATTTTACAAATCCACAGTTGCAAGATACACTGCATGGCTTTTATCTTGTTGCACAGTCAAGAATACAGACAGTGAATGGTTGAATGGTTGTCATTTTTTTGTACGTAGGCTTATTGTGAAATTACTAGTGGCAAAAAGAAATTAGTGTCAGCAAAAGGTAATTGTTTATGTTAAAGCTTCTAATCAATTTTTTGTCTACTGGTGGGATGGAGTATGTCTTAAAATCTTTCACTCCTAAAATGTCCAGTACAAACACTTGCAGCTAACATCACATCTGTAGGTTACACTTAGAGGATTACTGCTTTAAATTGCTGTGTTTTCTAGTAAGCAGTGGCAAACCTTTCTTCAGCTGTTTCATCTGAATGCCTTAAGACCAAAACTGATAACAGAAACCTTATCTCTGCTAGATGTTTTCGTTACTTTGCTGTTTCTGCAAGTTAATACTGCAGAACTCAAGGAGACATCTTAATTTTAAGCTCTTGTATTCATTAATATGATTCTAAGTTTGGGGGTTAGTTAGTGCTTCCTTGTATACATGCACAGGTTTGAAGTCCTCTTCACTCTGAGGTGTTTTTACCTGAAATATATCTGAGATTGAGTCTGATTCAGAATGTTTTCCATGCTGTTTTGTTATCAGAGAATTGAGCATTAGCATATAAAATTACTATATGCATAGTGAAGGAAAGATTGTTACAAGAATGAGCTGCTCTCATGTTAGGGGAATGATTTAGGAGTTGTAGCTAAAATGTTCTGGCTAAACTTGTGGTTTAGTTTTTCAAACTACAGTGAATTTAATTTCGTTGTGACGTGTAGAGTGGGGAGATAATTTGCCTTGACCTTTTGCGTTGGTGTGCATACACAGCTCCACATACTTAGGTGTGCCTGCACCTTGGTAACCTGACTTCTCTTGAAGTGTAGGGCTCTGATGTATTCATTTTCATAAACCATTGCTTCTAAGCAATGTCTTTATTTCTAAAGTTAGTGGTCTATTAAGACCCAGGCTGGAAGAGGGGGGAGTAATGATGTGCTTCCAAAGAACTTCATGTCTATGTCTGAGCATTTCACATTTTTAATCTAATGGAAAATGTTGCATTAGAATCTGACTGTAGATGCAGTGTACAATTAAAAAGGAGATACAGGAAAGTACCTGCGAGGCTGATGAGGAGAACATGAGAGGTGAACAACTCTACTGTCATGTCTGAATTGAGATGTAGTTGTACTTGCTTAGCAGATGAACAGTGAGGAGGGGTCCTAGGTGGGTATGTGGGTATTTATTAATAGTTTAATGCATTTCTTAATAGGGCCACACTTCACAGAAGGTAGTCAGTTCTTATCTCCTTAAAGAACACAACTCAAAGCTTTAAAATCTTGAAGCATTCCTCTTCTTTGTGCAGTCAACAGCAGGAGCATCACTACTGGCCAGCGCCTCCCCCCTGACCCTCATGGCATCGCCCCTGTCCGTAAGCAGCCAGAGCGTGACATCAGCACCGCTGGCTCCCTTCGGGATGCTGGGTGGCCTTGTTCCTGTGACTGTGCCCTTCCAGTTCCCCCTGGAGCTGCTTGGCTTTGGGACGGACACAGCTGGAGTGACAACCACCTCGGGATCTACCTCAGCGGCTTTCCACCACAGCCTAACTCAGAGTGAGTGGAGTACTTACCACACAGTTCTCCTACACGGAAGTACCAACCAGAGTGGCATTTCTCTCTTCCGA
>NW_008589705.1:38304-49174 GCF_000691845.1 Merops nubicus
CTCTTTAGGTTTCTAACCTGTATCAATTTCTGGTGTTTCTGCTGAAGGAAATCACATGGAGAGTTGCATCCCAATAGCGAGGCAAGGTCCTTGCTCTGGCTTTTGATTAGCCCTTTCTGAATAGGTCTCTTTCTGGTGACTTATTCCAGCCATCAGAATGCTATCAGGTATTTATTTTTTGTTGTTGAGCTACATCTTCAGAAATCTGTGCAAATTAGCATGCTACTATAGCTACTCTATAAAAATAACTTCATTTCACAAATGCTGCCTCTGTCCTTAAGATTTATTTTGCATCTTTGTCACTCCCTCTTCTTCCCAGACTTACTGAAGGGTTTACAGCCAGGTGCTCCGCACGCAGCAACGCTGTCTCACTCACCTCTGCCTGCTCACTTGCAGCAAGCTTACACAGGTAAGGGCATCATATTGTTATTATTACTTATTTTTAATATAAAAGTCAGATTTCTGCCCTAGACTGAAATAAAATGCACACCAGAACTGAAACAAGTTTAGAGAAGTATGAACAGAGGGATGAGCTTTGGGAGCAGTACACATGGCATCAGAGCAGTATTTTTGGAACCTGAAAAACTTTTTTTTTTTTTCCTACTTGTATTCAGTGTCAGCAACAAAAAAAAAAATTCAAAAACTTCAATAATACTTTACTGTAGCAGTTGTAGAAACTGAAATGTAAAAATTCAACAAGTGGGAAGAAAGAATACTGCTTACTGGACACGAACAGAATTGTCTATAGGCTGCTTAAAGTATCTGTTGTCAAGATTGGCTCTTTTTTCTACTCAATTTTAACTTCTCCTTTGGAGGAGAAACTGACCTTCCAGCTAAGGAGCTTCATGTTTCTTGTAAGAGTGTATATATGTGTGTGAACAGTGTGATGTTTCCTAATGGAAGATCTGCCTTCCCTGGGAATTTTATCTTTAAGAGCTGCATATTTTCATTACGAAGAGAAGCTTGAAGTAGAACATCTTTTTTTTTTTCTGTTGGTAAGGTTTAGAGCTCTGAGGAACTATCATAAAGCTTTAGAAGGTGGTTTAGAGTATTCCTTTCTTTGCCACCTGTAGGATTTTGGGGTTTTTTTTTTGCCAGGAGAAGGAACAGGGAGGTGCCAGTGCCTTGGTCAGGGTTCTTCATTCTTCAGCACCAAAAAACAGGGCAGTGTTGCTCTAAGGCTGGAAAAGAAACCAACTGACTGTATTTAGTATAAATCCAAGTATTTGTCACAGTGAGTGCCATAGGTTGAATACTAAAAATGCTTCATTAAAATGTAAAGGCTTCTAAAGAAGCCTTTTAAATGCTTTCTCAGTGTTCCAAGCTGCAATTTCAGCTTTAGAAAGATGGTATATTTTGCTATGAAGCCTGCTATTGCAGGTTTCAACAGGGCAAGTTCTAATAAATTAGCTACAGAGAAAATGCAAAGTGTTCCACCCTATGAGGACAGTGTACTTGTTGGTGATGCTAAAGTGCAATGTGACAAATTCCTGTCTCTTTTGCTGTAAGTTATATATAAAAAAAAAAAAAAAATTATAATACTTCACTCATGCTTTTATTCTTCCATTTCTTTTCTTATCTCTAAACTACAGATGGAGGCCAAAGTAAAGGGGACACTAAGTTACAGCGGAAGAACCAGTGACTTCTGGGCAAGCAAGGGAGCTGAAGCAGTTCTGGTTGGCTGACAGAATCTGCCCAGTTGGGAAAGTGCTTATTGTCACAGGGCTGCTGTTTCTGTCGATGTTTACATATTCTGATCCCAAGCACTGTGGTGAGAGGAAGAAGAAAAAGAAAACAATACTTGATCAAAGAGAGAAGGAAAAGGAGGACTGGTCCTCCTGGTCATGCAGACTGGTCCTAGTTTGATCTTGCCTAAGGAAACAAGCTTTTTTTAATCTGTTCTGATTGGCTTTTAAAAGAAATTGATCGTCAAACCCACAGCAGCACAAACTTTTTTTTTTTTTTCTGGGTGATGTCCAATGAAGAGTTGAAAGCATGAGAGGAGCCCAGAATAGGTTTCTCTGTCCATTGTGTAAGGTGGAATCATCTACTTAAGTGCCCAGTGTCAGATGATGTGTAGGTCCTGAGCATTCTGTATGGTTGTGGACCAAAGGTGGTGCAGAGTGAAGGTGGTGCTGGGATACTTACTGTTGTAATGAAACCCCTACACAGATGCAGTTTCTGAGACAGGCACTGGTCCAGCTTTACAAGGCTGTTAGGCTTTGGGGAGCCTACAGATGCATGCAGTCGCTCTAGAGAGTTGTCTTCAAAACCAGATCTCCTGGTACATGGAGATGTGAGACACAGACTACTGGGAAATCCCTTGCTCCTTGTTTGATGTATTTCTTTCAGTATAAAAATACTTATTTAAGGGAGGAAAAGGATGGAAATTTTTCAGTTTAGAAAAAAGGAAACCCCTGGTTTTGGTCAGACTAGCATTTCTTTCCCATAGCTATTCTTAAAGGCGTGCTGATTTTTTCAGTTCTTCCAATTGTTAAATTTTCAGTCCTTCCATTTGTTAAACTTCCTCGTCCTTTGCCTTGTGCTTCTCCGCTACTGAAGTCATGTTCTATTAACATCTTTTACAGATCACAGCCAGTTCTTTACTCATCCTAGATCCTCCTCATCTTTCATCCAGCTCCTCCCAGAAGCCACGTGTTACCCCAGTGGGTGGTGGAGGGGAGCTGCTGGTGGCCTGTTCAGAGCCAGGTCCATCCTGCCTCAGGCGTGAGCCAAAGAGGAGTCGCTCCACGGCGACCAGAGGTGCCTTCTCTTCTGGGGCTGAGTGGCTTGTCTCCAGCATTCCCAGCCCCTCCTGGCCTGGGGAGTTCCTGACCTGAACCCACCCTTACACGGTAGCACAAGACTGCAGAGCTGGCTTTTGGGGTTTTTTGGGTAGCAGTACATGGACTCGTTCATCTGTAAGGTTAGGAAGTACCCAGCACGTGTTGCACTTTTGACACTAGGACAGACCTTTGCTGTGGAGCCCCTTGTGCTGTCAGAGAAAAGGTGCAAATGGCAGAAACTGAAACAAGTCATAGAGGGAAGGAGCAACTGAAATAGTGTGGTGTCCTGCTCCTTCAACCCCAAAACATTCCTTTGGCCAGAGATGCTGAAATTCCTAGTAGCTGGTCTTTCCAGTAGTTTGATTTGAGATTGGACCAGTGATCCCTGGTTATCTCACAGCTTCCAGAGAGACTTTGACCCATGGATAAATCTTCAATGTTTTTTTGCTAGATTAACTTATAGCCTTCAGGTTTCTTTTACATATGATTTATTTTTCTTAGACCAGACAACAATTTCTTTTCTATTTAGAGCTCATTTTAATTTTATATAAATATATATACATGAAGCAAAAATAATATATATTGTGTATTTAGTATAAAAATGTTGGGTTGAGCTCAGCAATAAATGTTTTTGCACAACACTTCTGTGAAAGACAGATTGAATTAAAATAAGATGCATTAGTTTGTGAATCTCACTCCACAGCATCTGCCAAGTAAATGTTTTTTAGCTAGTGCTAATGTTTTGTAAGTGGCATGTTGGTTAGATAAGCTTGCATCTCCATCATTAAGGTTATTTAGAGTTGAGGCATACAGCTGCTTTAGACTGGCATTCTTCATACTGTGCAAATTCTGTCAAAGTACCATAAAGCTTCCATTCTAAATAGTTTATCTGATTTTTTTTTTTTCCTTTTCTCCAGGAAGGGTTGAAGGAAGACAGGCTTTGGGTTTTGAGGCCTAGCAGTTCTGGCAGGATGCTAATTCTCCAAACTGCCAAACCTGACACTTGTAAACAATGCATGTAGCTGAGGGAGTTGCAGCAGTGAGCAGTCAGGCAGCACTATTGTTTAAATGACCCTGTCCTAAGAGTTCTACCTCTTCTGTGCTTCCTCATCAAGGCATCTCATCCAAATCACCATCTTTTGTCTTCATACTTGATGGAATTTTAGACTGGGAGACTTGGAGCCTCTGAGTACAGCACAGATTTCCTTTCAACATTCCTCTCTTCCTGGAAGAATGCCTCATCTTTAGCTGAGGAGGATCCCCTCTAAACCTGGTCCTGTCTCGGGGGCCTTCTGAGCTTCTCAGCCTTGGGAAGCAAGCTGCTGTTTGCTGTGGACATGGGTGGTGGGTGCTGCAGGTGACCAGCTGGTGCTGAAGGCAGCTCACAGCACCCAGAGGGGCCTGTGCTCAGTCACCCCACCCCTGAGCTGCTGCTGCAGCCTGCAGCATAGCAACAGAAGGGTCTGTATCCCCTGCTCCCTCTCCTCCCTGGTTCAGCCTGGCAAGGCCAAATGGAAGGATGTAGGGGGGATCCCAGAGACCTTTGCTATGACCTTTGCAGTAGCATAAGCAGGGCAGGGATGTGAAAGATTTCTGCAATGTCCAAATGCAAAATTAGGATAACATTTTACTTTCTTCTGCACAGCAGCTCTTCTAAAGACATTTTCCCCCCAAGTTTTTACTACTTTTTAAGGGCCTTTGTTAATAAATAAACTGTAGTTGTACATACTAAGTAACCCTCAGTATTCACAAGCAATAAGAAAGCCAAGTAGAGCTGTCTTTTTCTGGGCAGCAGGGCTGAACTTGGTTTGGGGATCGTACATGAGCGAAGACGTCAAGCTCACTGAGAGCCCCAAATGCACACAAGCAATAATTTCAAAAACAGGTTTTAGATGTTAAAACCGTCTGGGTAATATTTTTCTGCTACATGATCCAAAGTCTGAACCATTGTGGTAGCTGTTAAATCCTTTTGAGCCACTTGCAAGGAAAGCAGGCAGGCTAGGTGACAAACAGGCTGCAGAGTTTCCTGATTTTCTCCCAGCCCAAGCTGCAAATGGCCTCGATCACTTTGTCCAGCCTTCTCTGTTGGTTTAGGATACATGACTCATACAGATCAGCTAAGTCACAAGTGTGGATGCTGTGGGTTTCACATCTGTTTTCTGCTAATCAGAAGTAACTTCTAATTACCTGGGTTCTGCTTCTCGTTCGAATCCGCTCAGTGTTGTCTGATGCACAGATTTGGGGGTGGGACAGGTGCCAAGAGCATGTTTCCTTCCCACAGTCCCATCACCTGACCCTTCCTCCACACTCCTTCTCCACTTGGTGCAAGAGCCTTGAGGACATGAGAACAGAGAAATCCTGCAACTCTCCCCAGCTGCTGCCAGTCGTGTGAACCATTAACCCTCTGGAGCCGCCCGGGCTCCCACTAACCTTACCACGTTTGCTGCTACGGTCGTACAATGAACTTTTGGCTGTATTTATTAGCAAATCTTAATCTAGTTTACAGGTTTTGGTTTTCTTTTGAGTAGTTCTTGCCCACAGATGGATTAGAAGCGTTGGGGTGTACGGGTTGGTTTGTTTTGTTGCTGGGTTGTGTTTCTGAATGAACTGGTGGAGGCACGGGGTCCCTCTTCTCCTTTTGTTTTGGATTTTTTTTTCCTTTGAAGATGGCATTGCAAGGAAGACCTGCAGCCAAGCCCAGCTGTGGAAGGCTTCCTCCCACCCCTAACTTTTATATTTGCTGGACTGGGGGGAAATTATTAAAGGGACTCTTGCTATTTGTTTGGGTTTCGGTTTTTGGTTTTTTTCCCCATAAAATGAATGAGAAGGTGAAAGCAGTAGGCAAATGACTAATTAACACTTTATGCAACTTTAATTTTATAGAAATTAAAAGTTAGTAGATTTTGATTGGTCCTAGCTCTGGTGAAATGGCTGTTACCCTCCATGACTTACCCGATTCAGGCCTTTGTCCTTTTTTTAAGTGCCTTTTTTTATTTTATTTTATTTCCCAACCCTCTTTAAACTGTTCTCAGAGATCCTGAAGTGCTGGAAGGCATTTTGGAGAAAAAATCTTAAGCTTGCCAAGATGGCTTTATGCTGTTATACTATTTTTTTTTTTCCCTTTTGTAAAGAAAGAAAAAAAAAAGTGTGTAATGTGTGTAACCTCCTAGCTCCTGTACCATGGCATTGGTTCCGTGTGCTTGTGCGTCCTCTCACACTCATCCATGTGCACACACACACACAGCAATATTCCTGTGAAACCTGTTCCTCCTCCCACATTCTGCTGGTCCTGTTAAACAGTTTCCATAAAGGTGAACACTTGTGCAAAGATGGCAGTACAATAAAAGTGTGTGTGTGAGTGTGCGTAAATGTGCATGAGAGAAAGGAGGTGGCTGCTGGGATTGAAACTTCCTGGATTTATCTCAGAAGGTTTTAAATTGTGATCTTAATTAAGTCACGAGTAAAACATTATGGGCCTTGTCTGGCCACCTTGTTAAATACTTAACCACTTCACACAATAACTTGAGCCCCAGGCAGAGCCTGGCTGACAGCCCCGAGGAGGTGGGGGGAGAAGGAGGCTGAGATAGCAGCTTGCAGCAGGTTTGGGTTGAGATGAAGTGCAGGCAGTCTCACAGTGTGGCTGGTAACTCCTGCCCAGCACCAGTTACTGCAAAGACTCCCATCTGCCAAAGTTGTCCCCTTCTACCATGTGTTATGAGTGAGAGGATTTTGTAAAACCTGCAGAGTGCAGCTGCTCACTGCAGGTGAATCTGGGCACGCTCCACATGCTGCTGAAATCCTTCACCAAGTACTACTCTAGTACTTTTTCTCCATATATTGAGATTTCTTTAATGGTTTGTTCTCCTCATGTAATGAACAGTAAGTTCATGTGTTCAAGTGAACCCTCCTGATAGTGTCTGTGCTTGTTTCCTTGTTCTCTGACAAAATTGGCAATCTGCAATAGGTCATCTAGTGATTTTAACAATTCAGAGCAGAGGATCTCTATAACTTGTGATTATGATAAATGTGCATACCTGAAACTAGTTATTTGCTTGTTGACCAAGTGCTAAACTCAAGGTAACATAAGGATGCACAACTAGACTGTGCTAGTTCTGTGATGTGTTTCCCCTGGGGGGGATCTAGTTTAGGGCTGTAGCCAGAGAAGGAAGCACTTGGTTTCCAGAATGGGAATGAAGAGTCCTTCATAGGTGGAGAACCCATCCAGAGAGCAGAAAATCTGATGTCAAATAGAACATGTTGCTGTGCCCCAACTGCTTCAGCTTGTCCCCACACGTTTGAATGAACCCATTTATGTAAGCTCTAGGCCATAGGTGAGTTTCTTCTACCAGTCTGATGGTGCCAGTTAGAGACAGGGCTGTTGCTGGTGGCTCAGCCAGTGGGAGTGGTAGTGAGGGTGCTTCTTAATCTGCCTGGGGTGCATCAGTGAAGTTAATTCATGAGGGTTTGTCACCTCCAGCCATGGCAGTGGGCTGAGCTACCCTGGCTCTTCTGTTGCTGTTGAATTAGTTTGGGGCACACGTGCTCTTCCTCCTGGGCTGCTCTGAGATGAGGACTCTATAGCTGGGTGTGACAGTTGACTGCTGCAGTCTTTTTTTATAAACAAATGCAGCTGTTGTGAAAATGTGTCTGTCTACTGCTTAAGAAATCACTGCCAAAACAAGCAGCCAGAAGTGTGCCTGCTGGGCCCCTGGGAGGGCAATTGTGTGAGGGGAACACTTTGTTTGTGGAAACTTCTGGTGTGGCTTCATCATCCCTTTTCTGTGAGCCAGTGCTCCCTTGCTGCTGTAACAGCCCTTTGGGGCCACAGAAAGCCCTGCTGCTGCTATGAGTTACGCTGAGATATCAGCACGGCCTGGAACTGGCCCAAAACTGGGGAAGCACAAAGATTCCCTTCAGCTGGTTTTGCACACTCCTCATCAATAAAACTGTGCTGATCCTGTCAGCAGTCAAGGATCTAGGTCTGTATTTTGCAGCCATTTTTGACAGCTGTAATTTGACAGAGCAACTCTGGGAAAAAAAATTACTTGTTTTGTATCTGGAAGTGAATTTCAGTCTCTTTCCTTGCTGCCATTTCCTGCTTATATAACAACCATCACCTAGGAAGTTTTGATTTGTGGTGAGGTGACCCTGAGCACACGGGGTGCTCCGCGTGACCCCTGCCAGGCTCAGCACTAAAGGGTTTGGGTTGGTTTGGGGGCTTTTTGCCCAGCAGTGTGTGAAGATCTATTTCATCAAAGGATAGTTGTGTTTGTTACTGTCCAGTACCAAGAGAAAAAGGAGGGAGAAGATCAACCAAAACCAGTCTGGAGATCCCACCATTGTCAGGCCAACCCGATGGCTGCCGAGGCAGCCAGAGCTTCTCTGAGACTTAACGTCTTTCACCAGAGCAGTGGGGAGTGAGGGCAGAAACCTTCTTGTGTTCTCAGTTTTTTTCCAGATAAGGCCTTAGTTTGATGAGTAGTCACTAATATCAACTATGCAGATAAGTATTTATGTAATTCAGTGTTACATGCACCCCTTCCCCTGCTGTCCCTCTTACACATGTTGAAGTTTTACCCAAAGAAAATGGAGTATTTTTTGAATGTCTGTACTGCAGAAGTCTCTTTTTTTTGCTAACGTGAAGAAAGAAATTTGTATTTTAAGGAAAGAAACCCTTTCACTGGTGCAACACCTAGTGTCAAGTGTCGTGAAGTTGCTTCAAGAGGGAAGCTAAAGTCACCTCTTGTGACAGGTTTGAGTCTGAGAGTTTTTTAGACTATTCAGCTCTCAAAATTGGTTTCTCAAGTCACAGCAGCGATTTTCAACATACAGATTGGATGTGGGGAGAAACTAATGAGACATCCCAGGTTTCCTTCCAGCATCAGAAGTGAATTAAATCAGTTTCTCACTTAAATGAAGCTGCTTCTAAACGAGGGGATTTGGCGGCTTCACAGTAGCTGAACCTTAAAAGCTAAATCATGATCCCCAGGTATTGCTCACTGATCTCCTAGTCTTGTTGTATGTAACTACAAATAACAGTTTAGTTCAGAGGTGAGAACTGTAGTGTGTGTTTTATTGCCAGTGATTCCATCATGTAGCAATTAGTACCATGTTCTTGCATAGTTCTCAAGATCCATACTGGAAATAGATGGAGAAAATTTATTTTTGGACTACTGTTAAAAAAAAAAATAAAAAATTACAAAACTATCTACTACTATTTACCCCAGAAGTCTACTGAGCAGCATTATATTTTAGCAGTCCAACTAGTATCCTTGTTATGTGATTTGTCTCTTGTAGTCGTCTTCTGCTGAGGGTTAGAAGCGTTTTATGGCTAAAATGCTGGCTGGCATTCTCTAGCTTCAAGCCAGGGGCTTACAGTGAAAGGGCATCTGTGATGACTTCTGATGGTACAAAAGCACCATGTTCAGAACAGTCCATTGGGGAAAAACCAAACCAGGTGTGGGTGCAAGTCGCTCTAGTTCTGCCTGCACAGCTAGTGGTGGTGGGGATCGTCCCCTCGACACGGGTTTGACCTCAGGATCCTTTTTTGGGTGTCTGTTAGTGTAGATACCGATTTTAGCAAGTTTGGATGTAGCCAGCTCAGCTCTGCCTGACTTGCAGTGATCCCCAAGGCAACGAAGGGCTGAGGAACAGACGGACAAAGTGGTTTTCCTTTTCACTAGGTAGTTCTGAACAAACCCACGTACGTGTTTTCTCATAACTGAATGTGAAGTCACAGCCAGAATTCTTTGTGTTCCTCAGCTTCAAACAAAGGAATGAGCAGTTAGGATGAGATGGCAAACCTGGTTTGAGTTGGTGATTCCTGTGATGCTTCACTCAGTCCAGCATACACTTGAGCAAGGTCACCTTCCTCCTCTTAATCCTCGCGTGTTCTGGATCCCAGGGTTTAGTGAAGGAGAGAGGATCCCAACAAGCGTGTCCTTACCTGCTGAGCTCTCCAGAGGAACTCCTCTGTGCCACGCCCCTCTTGTGACAACAGCCTGAACAAACGCAGCTACGTGTGGGTGGTCAGCACCACCTTCATTTGGACTTACAGGAGGTGTGTTCTAACAACTTCAAGGGATACTGTGTTTTAAGCGTGTGATTTCTTTCCTCTCTCCTTATAAAACTGGACCTGAAAGCAAGTTTTGAGTTGTTGGTTTTTTTTGTAATAATCTCAGGACCTGAAAGATTGTAGCATTTAGTGTGTCTTAAAAATGATGTACTGTACCAGCCATGGATTTTGTAAATACACCCGTCTCCCTGTTTTGTATTTTAATTTTTTAAAAGTGTGTAAGGCTCTTTGCCAGAGGAACTGGTGCCTGCTGAATTTCCATCCTGAACCGAAGCAGGGAAATGCAGAAGCTGCTGCCACGGAAGCCCACGTTAGTTCTGAACACATCTATTGTCCTGGTCAGTTTAATGGCTGCTGTGCTGTGGGTGGGGGAGCGGGCTTCATCTCCTGCATGTTCCCATTCATGGCTGCGGAGCCCTGCCAGGGAGACTCATTTTAACTCTCTCCTATGTGACTACTCGGCGTTTCCACTCCTTTCCAGCTACTCAGGTTTGCTCTCCCTGAGCAGTCTGATGTTTTTCAGAGGTCAGGACATCTGCCCCACTGCAAGGACAGCTGGAGAGCACTTCTCATTTTACCAAGGCTTTGGTCCAAGCGCAGCCGTGGGGTTTGTGTCCTGTAAACCTTTCAGGGAGTGCTGCCTCCAGCTGTTCCTAGCTAGACTTGCCCTTTTGTTTTCTGCTTTCCCGAAAGGAGTGCAAAGATTTTTTTTAAACATTTTTTTTTCCCCTTTAGCAGCAGACTTTGCTCTGGGCTCTTCCCTTGCCAGCAGGCCCCTGTTCTGAGCAGGAGCCTTACCCAGTTCCCTGAGCTGTTCCCTGTCCCTGACAGGCTTTTTTCATGAGTGTACTTTCTTTTCTACGTGTCACGTGTCTGTGCTGTATTAAATAAAGAGGAATGTACATATGAGCTCTGTCTTTGTGATTTCTCACAAGAAAATAAAGCTGTAAAAGGGTTTCAATTTACGGGTTGTCACTTGGGGTTTTATGTTGGGTGCTCCGTTGGCGTT
>NW_008589706.1:0-1389 GCF_000691845.1 Merops nubicus
CGGCAGAAATAGATTTCGCCGCTTGGGCCCGCCCCCCTCTCTGCTGGTCCTGCCACGAGCGGCCGCCCCCTCCAGCGAGGCTCCTGCCGGCAGAGCCGTTAGCTGCCTGCCACTCTCCGTTAAGGCCATGGCACAGGTCATGGGTCAGGGACCACTTCACCCCTGGAGTGAAACACGGAAACCCAGCTAGTCGCTGAACGGCCTGTCTGACTGTGCTCGTGTAGCCGAGGCACTGTGTCACCTCCAGATCACTTCAGGAGCTTGTTAGGAGTGTCCTTGCCTCGGGACACTCGGGACCTTGGGTTACATACCTGTAAGGGAACGAGATCTCATTGTGACAGTAAGCATGAAAATCTGTGTTGTGTTAGGATACATGAAGATCCTCTGTGGGTTTCTGCCTAAGCTGCAGTTTATCCTCTGAGACTAAGGGAGGTCGTGTTGTGTCTGGCTGACAGCAGTGTGGAACAAGGAAAACCTGTCAAGGTGAAGCCATATGCACAAAGTCATGCTGCCGACACCAAAACACTCATCGTGCCCAGGAAACGTGGGGCTTGAATTTCACTGAAGCTCTGGCACCTGCCCAGGGAGCTGAATTCCTCTCTGAAGGGAGACCCCAAAGGCTCGTGCAAAGTGCTGAGGTGCTTGGGGCCAGCTGAGACTGATGGAAATGTGCATGGGGTAGGATTTTCACCAAAAGCAGGGCTTCAGGGTCCCAGGAAGGGCTCCTCACTGGTGTGTGACATACTGGGTTCAGGCAGCACTTCCCCCTCGATGCAGAAATGGCTCTAGAAGAAAATGAAGCTGATGATTTCTGTACTGTTAAAAAAAAAAAATAGCTGATTATGCTGCAATTTTTTAAAATGTAAGTTCCAGTAACAGGTATGTTCCACCTCTGGTCAGTGCACAGTGCCTATGGCCACGCTTCCTTCCATTAAGGTAAGATCCTGTGGTGGGTGCAATGATGAGATTGAAACAGGAAAAAAACAAAAACAGATAAAGCCCATTCTTGGATGGGAAGAATGTGGGTCTGGTTAAAAAAAGGAAGTACAACAAATGTGGTCTGTGTGAAAGGGTTTGTTCAGTGAAAGAAGACACATCATTGCACCCACAGTTTTTGTACCTTCCCTGTAATGTCAGTTTTAGTTCCTCAGTGATCACTTGGGTCAGGGCTGCAGCTGCACCACGCTGGCACTGCCCACCAGCTCGCTTCTCAAAACACCATCCCAAAAACTCATTTCTCTGGGCTGCGTGTGGTTTGTGGGAGCTTTTATCCTGCACCTCTCACGCCAGCTCCAGAAATTCCCCTGAGCACATGAATCCTGCCCTAACCGGGCCGTGCGGGCCGGGAGCCGCCCGGGCCTGCCCCCCGCGGGCAGGCTGCCTCTCGGG
>NW_008589706.1:1420-4175 GCF_000691845.1 Merops nubicus
GTGTTGCTCCCCCTGGTGCAGCGGCTCCGTCCCCACCCTACGACATCGTGGTGCTGGAGAGCGTCCGCGACGCCATGGTGCTGGGCTGGAAGCAGCCCAAGGCCAGCGGGGGCACCGACGTCACCGGCTACTACGTCAGCTACCGGCAGGTGGAGGCCGGGGTCCCGGGGAGCTGGATGGAGGCCAACGTCAAGGCGGTCACCGAGAGGGCCTACAGGGTGAGAGCCTAACCCCTGCGGGTGCTCTGGGGGCAAGGGTGGTTCCGAAACAGATCTCAGAGACAGTTTGGGAGGAATTCTGACCGAGCGTATTGTTCAGAGGCTTTACATCTTCTGTCCATGCATGAGTTGTGAGCCCTGTGCCAGGCTGCCCAGGGCAGTGGTGGAGTCCCCACCCCTGGAGGGGTTCCCAAGCTGTGGAGATGTGGGGTGAGGGACATGGGGCAGTGGGGACCTGGCAGAGCTGGGGGATGGTTGGACTGGATGATCCTAAAGGTCTCTTCCAAACAAAACGATTCTATGATTCTATATCCATAATGATAACTTTATTTAGCTCTGTTAAACTTCTCTGCCAAATTATTTGTACACTTTTCATAGTCCAGCACCAGCTGTCACCTGTGAATTCACTACCTGAGACACTGCCTGGTGTTTTGTAAGTCAGGCCCTCACAGCACAAGGCTGTGCTGGTCCCAGTTCCTGCTGGGCTTGGTGGAGCTCCCCCAGTGCTTTCTGGTGCTGGGACCAGCTCTGTGCCAGCTGCCTTTTGTGACCAGTTGTTGACCCAGTGCTAGTCACCACCTCACTGAGCTGCTTTACAAATGAAAAGCAGTGCCAGGACTGAGTTTCACCCCACGGTGAGGACAACTCTTGCCTGAAGTGAACTCCTGTGTACCAGGAGACTGATTAATATGGTTGTTGAGCAAGACCCTGCTCCCTCCCTGCCTACCCGAGTGTCTGTCCAGGGGTTACAGTTTGAGGGAGCTAAGAGCACTGGTGTATGCTCCACCACTGGTCAGTGGAAAAGCCAAGGCAGTTATCCCTGTATTTATGATGTCCACGTTGCATGCTCATGCATGCCATAACTGTCATTGTGACTTCCTTCTACAGCCTCAATCCAAAGTTAATAAGTCCCATCTTGTTGATTCTGCAGATTGAAAACCTGAAGGAAAACATGGTGTACCAGTTCCAGGTGGCTGCTGCTAACCTGGCCGGGGTGGGGACACCCTCCCTGCCCAGCCAGCCCTTCAAGTGTGAAGAATGGACCATTGCTGTGCCTGGTAGGGTGCTGGGGGGGGCTGGGGGGTGCTCTGTGCCTGCTGATCAAAGTTCCCAGTGCCCTCAGTTCCCAGGGGAGCTGGGGTGCTGAGGTTCCTGGCCAGGCCCCAGTCTCCTCTCTTGGGTTTAGGGTTGGCAGTGATGTGCCAGGCCCCGTTTGAGCAGCAGGGCTCCCAGGCAGCCCACTCTGTCTGTCTGCTGCGTGCTTCCAGGGGGCTGCCACTGCTGCCTGGGGCACAGGGCAGGCAGAGGGCTGTCTGAGAGCAGAGTGAGGCCTGTAGCCCTCCTCTGGAGGCCTCTCCTCAGGGCCAGGTCGCCCAAGTGGACAACAACCACCTCCATTGACTTGAGTGGACTTCAGAGCAGTCCAGCAGCCATGAGCTTAATCAGTAACTCATTTCCCTGAGTTTGGAGATCATTTGTCGTGTTTGTTTGTTCTTGAACATTTGATCAGGATGCCAAGCTCAATAAACTGGGCTGTGTTTTGGGCGTGGGGTGTGTTTTATCAGCCCTGGGGATGGCACAGTGGGGCTGCACGTGGCACATCAGCTCCGGGCACCCCACGTGCTCTCTGGTCTGGCTTTCTGAAGTGTTATGATGCATTAGCCCCTTTGGGATCGATTCTGATGCCTCAACTCCAGCTTTTACCTTTCAGGGCCACCCCATGATGTCACGTGCACAGAAGTCAGGAAGGACTCTCTGGTTTTGCTGTGGAAGGAGCCAGTTTATACTGGGCGCAGTCCCATAACTGGTTATTATGTTGATATGAAGGAGAAAGAAGCAAGTGAGGAACACTGGAGAAGTGTCAATGAGAAGCCACTTCAAAAGAAATTCTTGAAGGTAAATACTTAAATTCAAATGTGGGCACAACAGTATATCCTTGAGGAAGCCAGCCCTCCACAGCACCACCCTGTGCCCATCAGGGCTCTGTTGTGCCGAGGACACGCACAGGCAGTGCCTGTATAGTCAGACCAGGCAGTAACTCAGAAGACAATCTGGTGTGACAAGCCTAAAAATAGACAAGTAAACAACAATAATTAAAAGAAAATAACTAAAAGGAAGTGTGCCATTCAGAATATTTGAAAGACAGCTCACTTTAAATTGAGACCCTTCCATGTGTTCTAAAGGAGCATTTGCAGGTGCTGTAGTGTCAGGACGATTCCTCCAGTCGCTACAATTAACTCTGTTCCTTGAAGTGCCCTCCTGTGTGGAGGTGTCCTGGCACTTACTGCTCTGCCAGTTCATTTTTGGAAGCCAGAATCCACCTGCAGGAAAAGCCTGGGCTGTCTCAGAGCTCACCACAGATGAGCTGGAGCCGTCCTGCTCCAAGAGCAGCTCCCCCTCAGCCCGGGAGCCAGTGCTGTGCCCGTGGCAGGGAGCGAGCCTGGCACAGGGGCAGGGCAGGGAATGCTGCCCAGGAGAAAGGAAGGAAGCCAAGCATGGTGGTGGGCTGGGGGGGCACAGGCTGGCAGCACGGGCTG
>NW_008589707.1:0-3485 GCF_000691845.1 Merops nubicus
TCCCCGTTCCCCTCCGGTGCTGAGCCGTGTGGGCGCCCCCAGCCTGCCTCAGGATCGCTTCCCTCGCAGCCCCGTTCCCCTCAAGCACCGAGCCGCTTCGTGCCCCACGGTGTCTCCCACCCTGTCTCCGACCTCGTCCCTCACAGCACAGTTCCCCTCAAGCACTCGCCCACTTTCCCCGTTCCCCTCCGGTGCTGAGCCGTGTGGGCGCCCCCAGCCTGCCTCAGGATCGCTTCCCTCGCAGCCCCGTTCCCCTCAAGCACCGAGCCGCTTCGTGCCCCACGGTGTCTCCCACCCTGTCTCCGACCTCGTCCCTCACAGCACAGTTCCCCTCAAGCACTCGCCCACTTCGTGCCCCAGAGCCTGCCTCAGCCTGCCTCAGACCTCTTCCCCCCGCCTCTCATTCTCTGAGCCCCTTGGCCACGGGCCGGTGCCCCACAGTGGCCCCTGCTGCTCCCTGTCCTACCTCAGGCCCTTCCCTCACAGGCCCAGCCATGGTTCCCTGTGGGATGGCGCTCCCACCCTCTGCTTGAGACGCGGGGTGCCACCAGCAGGGCAGATCTACTGGCTAAAGGGAGGGCTTGGGGTGCACGATGGCAACAAAACCAAAAATTGCAAGCACCGATGGGATGAACATGGCAGAACCCTGCAGCACTGGGAAGAACCAACAGTTCAGCAAGAAAAACCATCAGTTTGGCAAGAAAAACAACCGTGTTGCCTCATTCTGTCCTGCCAGCTTGAAGGGGCCTGTAGCTGCCACGGAAAAGGACGAGATGCTGACAAAAAGGAGAGCTTAAGCCCTTGCTAAAAGTCACACTTGAATGCAAAGCGCAGGTAGTGGCTTGAAACCAAAGATTCTCCTCGTTGTGCCAAAAGTAAAGCGGCTGCTGGGTTTGTTGGCTTGCGTGGGGTGGCACAGAGGGCTTTTTATCTCTGCTGGTTGGCAGCTGAGGGTTATTAAACCAGTCTGCAGTGAAGAGCGGGGTGATAGCCCCGGGGCAGGGGGGTGATACTGCTCTCAGGGGCTCTGCCTTTCTGTTCCTCCAGGGAGCGGATGAACGGCGCTACATCTGTGCCCGCGTTGCGTGGTGTTTACCATACATGGCCAAAACCAGGAGCTCGTCTGACTTCCTTATACGTTTTGACCGATATTTGCAACTTCATTTGCATGTGGTTAGGTGCTTAAGGGGCCTAATTTTTCAAAGGAGGGACACGCCCATATCGCCCCTTAAAATCCTTCGGTGTTTGGAGAAGTATGTGTCTTCATGAGCTGAGAACCCTCCCCTGAAACCACAGGACTCTGAAAGACGCCCCTGTTAAGTGATAGCTGGGTGTTAAAACGTGCAGAAAGCCTTGCAGAGATACAGTTGTCCTGGTTTTGCTGGTGATTACAGCTGATGGAAACAAATTAAACAAAGGTTAAACTTTGACACTAGTTTAACCGCTGGCCCAATAAGCAGGAAAATCTCTCTTACCCACTGAGCAACACCTTGATAAAAAAAAAAAACCATACACCCAACAATTACACTTGCAGTCCTGCATCCCTGCCACGCACCACCTGCAGCACCAATTACCATGAAATTAATGCCTTCCTTCTGCAAGCCAGTCTTCAACACTCAAAAAGAAGAAAAGGAAAGGGGTTTGGCAGCCTTGGAGCAGACCCGCAGGTGATCTGTAGTCTCCTGGGGTTAGATTGTGATTCATGTTTTCCACGTCGATACGTGACTTGCTGGAGGTCACACAATGAGTCAGTGATAGAGGTGAGTGTCTTGACTGCCGGTCCCACGGCCATTCATTAATTAGGAGCCTCCAGCCTGTGTGTGTGGCTTAAAACTTGGTGAAAACTATTAGTACAAGCCTATAAAATGATACTTAAAAGTATAGATATGTATAGCTCCTAGCTCAAAACAACGGGTGAGCTTGAAATGGGATTTTAATCCCATACTGCGATGCTTCCTTCACCCTGGGTTGAAAAACAACAGTGATCCCAAGCACTACCCAACAGCCTGCAAGGAAAACCCAGGAAGATTTCCACCTGAAAAGAGAGCACAGAGGACACAACATTCAATGTGTCCAGAGAAATCCAACTGAAACCTCAATAACTGCAGCACAAACTGCTCCACACGGCGCTGGGAGAGGCACTAAGGGTGGGCTCAGGAAGAAATGACACCTGTTGAGCTTCCACCAGTGAAATACTTGAATTTTCACTAGTGCTACCTTCCACGTTTGGGTGGAAATGCTTCAGACAGTGCTCAGATCCTAACCTGGGTTAAGGAGCCTTTAAGATCTCAGCAGCTCACCGCAAAGGGGAGGAAGAAACGACATGAACTTCAGGCTGAAGCCTTTGACAACTGTTTTACACAAGCTCTGCTGTCAACAGTCACCACTTTGGCTGAACAAAACCACCCTAACAGTACTTAAATCACAGCCAGAGTGATGGAAGCCTAACAACTTGTCATAATATGTCACAAACTCTCATTTTTTTGCAAAGGCAAATATCCCACGACCAAATCCTCGCCGCTACGAGGAACCCCACAACAACCCCTGCCCTGTTTCATCAGCACCCACACGCCTGGTTGGTAGATTTTGCAGAGAGGATGCTGCATTTATTCACAAATACTTTGCACTGGTGTTACCCTGCCCACATATTTTACCCGAGGCCCCATGGCTGCAGCCAGTCTCCCTCCCAGCCTTTATACGGAAACAGCACCAGCTCTGCAGGCTCCACCTCTGAAAACTTAGCTCAGCAGCTAAATTTAGCTGGCTTGCAAATATGCATCAATTCTGTCACTGGGATAAATCACACAGAGTTTGGTCCTATGATGCTCTTGACACGCTCGGTATGTCCCTACCCCCACAGCCTTCCTGGCCAGCGTGGTTTTATTAGTTAGAAAAGGTTTAAAAAGCTGCAGGCACCTTCAGCACCCCTTTTCTAGGAGAAATTTTGGTGCCTTCTCCAGCCTTCAGCTGATCTTACACAACTTGGAGTCTCGGAGCCATCTCAGACGGGTGGCAAACCCAGTCAATTCAGAACCATGAAATCACTTAAGGGATGAATTTATCTCGAACATTTCAATTTGCCTAAATCCTCCTTGCTAAATATATTCTGAACGCAGGCGAACGGCTTAGGGAGGGTTTAGAGAGATCAGCAATTTAAAGTCCTGTTATTTTGCAGCTTAACGTCTAAGTCAAGCAAAATATGATGGACGTGAGAGTTTGTGTTTCAGATCTCAGGTTTGCAGAGATCCCAGTGATGCAGCTTCTGAAGGACATTTGGGGTTGGGCTAGGTGGCCTTCAGAGGTCCCTCCCAACCTAATACGCTCTATGACATTTTGTGTCCACTGTTTATTGATTTCATTGAGCTTTTTGATTTATTGAAATCACTTTATGGGAAGCACAAGGTTCTCCCACCTGAGCTGCATGGTTTTGTAGTTCCTTTTTTCTCCAGCTCTCATGATTTAGACACACAAGGCCGGGTCCTGCT
>NW_008589707.1:3516-4150 GCF_000691845.1 Merops nubicus
GAAGTTGGTGATGAGAGCTTACGTTTCACTTAACATCCCTAGGAACATCATGGGGCTTGAGTGTGGGGAAATCTGAACTCATTGCAAGAAAAAAAGAAAAACAATCCATTTTCTGTGTGTGGAACGACATCAAATTCACTCTTTCTGCTTCATTTTCTCAGTGTTCCTTCAGCACACATCAAATGGCAGGGGAAGCTTTAAGAAACTGCTTCAGGGCTGGTTTTTAAGGGACATTTCAAGGCTCAGCAGCTGCCAGGAGAAGACTGTGCTCACAGCCACCACATAACCGGTGTCTCAGGGACAGGACCACACGTGCTGCCCAGGGGAGCATTGCCCTGCACCGACCTGTCCCCACAGCATCTGTCTGCAGAGAGAGAGAGAGCAAAATCCATCTGGTTTGGCCTTATTCAATCCTTGGCCAGAAAGGGGAGCTGTGGAATTAGGGAATGACGATAAGGAGAGCGATACGTTCAGTCAGGTCTGGCAAATAACAGCCAGGGAGGGAGAAGTGATGAGAGCATCTCGGAGCCCGTGCTCAGGGAAGGAAGGGGCTGGGGGCGGGGGGGTTGGTGCAGGGGCTCAGGAGGCAGCACCCCTGGGGTTTATTTGGCTCTGCCCCCCCTGCCTGCACTGC
>NW_008589707.1:4250-8719 GCF_000691845.1 Merops nubicus
CTCGGGGTTTATTTGGCTCTGCCCCACCTGCCTGCACTGCATCAAACCATTCCCTGTGCTGCTTCCAGCACCAGTAAGGGCAATGAAACCCCCCCCATGACGTCGTTCGTGTGCTGCCGGGAGTGGGCGGAAGATGCTGGAGACAGATAAGTGATAATAATTGCACATTAGGCCAGGATGGGCATTAATTATTTATGCTATTGTTATTAATGTTGGCTCTGCCCCACCTGCCTGCACTGCATCAAACCATTCCCTGTGCTGCTTCCAGCACCAGTAAGGGCAATGAAACCCCCCCCATGACGTCGTTCGTGTGCTGCCGGGAGTGGGCGGAAGATGCTGGAGACAGATAAGTGATAATAATTGCACATTAGGCCAGGATGGGCATTAATTATTTATGCTATTGTTATTAATGATTTACAATAGGCTTCATACAGCACATTTATTACCACTCACGCACTCTCATTGCAAGTTCTGGGCAGTAACACTCACGTACCCACCACCACAACCAACTCACCTGCAGGAGGGGCCTAGAAATCCCCAGGATTTACAGCAAAAAGCAATCTCTACATAAATTTCAAGCTAGTCTATTTAGTCATTTATTTCTCTTTTCCATCATTGCACAGAATCGTGACAGGTTGGGGGTTTTTTTCCCTTTCTTTTTTCCCTCTTTTTGCAATAACAGCGAGGTGGTCCCAATACCCAATTAAAACCTTGGGACACCAAAAAAAACTGAAGCAATTAGTTGCAACAGATGGGATTTGCTTTGTTGCTATCTTTCCTACACCACATGATTAAGTAGGAAGAGAGAAATAAGAAAAAAGAACCCCCCCCAAAAAAAGAGAGATTGAAAAGCAAGCTGTATTTTATATCCAAGATGAATCTCCTGGGGCTGGCACTTCCTATCACCCCCAGCAGGCAGCAGGGAGTGAGCAGGGGCCGTGGGTGCTCCACCTTACCCACATCCCCCGGCCTAGACTCGTCCTCATCATTCAACCAGTTCTGAATCCTTTTGCCATCTTGTTCTGTCTCTCTCCCTGCTGTCTAGGATCAAGGTGGACCAAAGGTGCTGGAAAAAAAACCCAAATCAGACTGTGTCACGGATACAGCGAAATGAGCAGCTCTTCCTACTCCTCTTCACCCCAACGCCTTCGCAGTTCAGCACCAAATTACATTGTCTTGACCCTCCCTCTCTGTTTCTCCTGCAGAACAAGCAGATAAACATCCCTCAGGAGTGATTTCATGAAGCCAGTGTTGCCTGAGGGCTGGGGAGGGGTTTGGTGCAGCCCCTCCTCACGCCTTTGCTACACGACCCCACTCCCTGAACCCACCCGCTGCCCTGTCCCCTCAAAGGCTCCGTGTCTCTGCCATGAGAAGGTCCCTCAGCCCGAGCTGGATGACAGGGACACTTGTCAGACAATCCTCATGGAGCAGCAGAGAGGCTGTGGAGCCCCAGACACCCTGAGAACACTGGCACTGCCTCCTCTCCAGAGCCTCAGCTCTTGGGTGGCTCAGGCCTTGCACTGGCTGCCAGTTCACAGCCCTGTTCTTCCCATCATGAGAACAATAACGTGTCTTCAGGTGCTTCCTGAGAGGATGGGATCTACTTCCCATCACTGCAGGGATCTACTTCCCATCCCTGCAGGGATCTACTTCCCATCCCTGCAGGGATCTACTTCCCATCACCACAGGGATCTACTGCCCATCACTGCAGGGATCTACTGCCCATCACCGAAGCCTTTTTGTTACCACAGACACATGCACACAAACACAGAGGCAATGTTCATATTCTGACTTGGTTTTGTTGCTTCTGACTAATTGGCAGCTCAAGGTACATAGTGTGGTGGGATAATCATGACAGTCATCAAAAATTGCTGATTTTTTAGATAATCACGCTGTTGAGTTCAAAGCTAGAATAGATTTCCTGTGCCTTCACACATTTATTTTCCCTTATAAGGAAATCCACAATCACAGAGTGTCAATAAACAGAGGATGCAAGTTAACCAGCATGGGTCTGATGCCTCCTTGCAGGATCCAGACTCTCCAATGCTCATCTCTAATCTCTCCCTGTTTCTGCACAACTGCTGTTTTACCAGGAAAATCCCAACAAAGTCCATTTATCTCTAGTTTTCCAGTGAAAGGGTTCCCAAGTCGATGTCATTCTCCTAAATGCCTTATGCAGCTAAGTCACAATGCAGGAGAAAAGGAGCCTGAGGAAAATAATGTTTCTTTTCTATGCCTTAACTGAAACAGAATGAAATTGCCTCACCCAGTGCCTAGAGAGGCAGAGAATCCCACCCGACAGTGGGAGAACCTGTCCCTTGGGCACTCCTGCCCTGTGCCCAGGAGAAGCAGTGCAGGAGTACTGATCACACCCTTAGTTACCTACAGGAGAGTCTAAACCAGCAAATCTCCTTCTCACAAAACCCTTTCACTGCACAAACTACTTTTACCAAGCCAAGAGTCCACGTGAATCAAGGGTTGATTTCCATCCGGTCCCTAAACGAGTGCATCCCTCCCTCCCCCCGCTGGGCTCTGACAGGTTGGGGATTTTCTGGAAAGCCCCACGACCTCCACATCCCCAGCGCCCCTCCCCACCTCCCCTCGGCTGCAGGGTGCTCAGCCCCCCGGGGTTCTGCCAGCCTGCCCCGAGCAGAGCCCTCTCCCCTCTCCTCACCTTTCCTGGCAGCGCTGGGCGGCGGCGCTGCCTTCCCCTCCGCAGCCTTGGACTTTTCAAAGGTTTTCTTGGCGTCGGCAACTTTAAGCACTTTCTCATCCTCCTGATTCTTCCTCCCCTTCCGCTCCGGCTCCTCCGAGCCCCCTCCTCCTGCAGTCCTGCCTCCAGTTAGCTGCTCCTCTCCTCCAGCTGCCCACTGCTCCTTGGCAGCCCTCACCAGGTCGCTGTGGGGCTCCAGCAGCGCCTCCGTCATCGCCACGGTCTTGCTCATACTCAAAGCCAGGCTCTCCTTGCTGTGGGACCTGACAGGAGGGGCCGGTGGGGTTTTTTTCTGGCTGTAGGAATCGAGTATCCCTACATCTGGTTCACCTCCGAGCTGCTCCCTGCTCTCCAGGAGCTGGCTGCTGTTCTGTCTCGAAAGCTTTTCAGCATCTCTAGCTACCGAAGCGTAATTTCCAATCTCAGAGACCATTCTCTCGAGGCTCTTTGCTACCTGCTTGTCTAGCTCGAGCTTCCTGGCCAGATCCTCCTCCCCGGGCTGGCCGTTCTGGCAGAGGTCTGGAGCACCGTGGGGCTGGGAGAAGCTCACTGCCTGCCTGAAGCTCTCAGCTGCCTTGCTGCTTTCTCTGGAGACATAGGAAACAGATGTTGTTGCCTCCTGTTTGCTTTGCAAAAGGTAATCCATGAGCAGGGCGTTCCGCTCGAAGCTGTCCGACCTGACGGGGACACTGGGCTTGCTCCCCTCCGAGGGAGAGTTCAGGGTCAGCCTGTTCACTTGCCTGCTCTCTGCGCTGCTTTCCGAGTCTGAACGGCTCAGCTGCCTCCTCAGGACTCCCTGGAAGGTGTTGAGCCTGTTCAGGCTCGGACTCGCTGCCTTCCCACCCCCTGGGTAGCCCTCCTGAATCACAAGTACCTCGTGCTCTGTCGCTTCCCATTCCTCCTCAGGTTCTGCTTCTGCCTCTTCCAGCAGGCGCCTGTACTCGCTCTCCTCCAGCCTGTACACCACCGGCCTCACCCTCCTGCCCCAGCCCGCTCGCCTCTGCCCAACCTCCATCTCGTACACCTTCGGAGGGGCTTCTCCCTCCTCCCCTCGCCCGCACCCTCGTGACACGGGCTGCTCTTCCAAGGACAACTCCCCTGCCAGCCCCCACCGCCCGCTGCTGCTCATCTCTGACTTCTTGGCCGAGGCTTGCGCGTCGCTCCCGGGGTCGGGGAGGTCCCTCCTGCTCTCCAGCCTGTGTCCCAGGCCCTCCTGCCCGAGCTGCAGCAGCGGATAATCCTCGCGGGTCCCCGCGGGGGCTCCCCGGGACGAGGCGCAGTCTCTGCCCCTCGCCTTCCTCGTGTCATCCCTTAAATATCCACGGCACTGCCAGGTGGAGGCTTCCATGGCCGGGATCACCGTTAATTCCTGGTCCAAATCCTTTGAAACTGCCCAGCCAAAATTTCTTCCCACCTTGGGTCTCGGCAGGCTTTGGGCACCGCCTTCTCCCTCCTCCGCTGCTGGGAGAGACGGCGGCAGCTTGGAAGGCTCCGAGCCTGGGTCATGTGAACCGGCGTTCTTCAGCCTCGGGGCCAGCAGAGAAGACAGCACACGTTGCCCTGCCCCCCAGCCTCTCCCAGCACGAGCTGTCACAGTTGATGCTCCTCTGGCCCTTACCCAAGTATATCCCACCTGAAGAGCTGTACAAGCACCTCCCAGCTTCTAATTCGCTGGTCCATGGCACTTCACGGGCAGGACTTGCCACCCAGCTGCATCTTCCCTCAAGGACTCTCCTCTTCCCCCAACCTGCAGCAG
>NW_008589708.1:0-4982 GCF_000691845.1 Merops nubicus
CAGCCTAAAGGATTCTATGATTCTAAGCGCACAGAATCACCTTTCAGGGCAAAAAAAAAGGTTGCAACCCAACTACAGCCATATTGATTTTTACTACCAAAAAAATGTACATATTTTGATGATTTTCCTTGTGTTCTACACAGTTTTCCACTGAGCAGCACTCTCTGCTGTAACATGCAATGCATCTATTAGATGTATTTTCAAACATGGCTATGCTGTTGCCTAGCCAGCAAACCTATATATGCTTTATCAGAACTCTCTGTTAGTGACTGGCCCCTGCCTGCTGACAGAAGGCCAGGCTTAGTGCCTCAGGCACAGAAAGTCAATTTAACCCCCAAATTTTTATATTCATTCAGTGATATTGCAAGGCCATGGTCTCAGTTTATCCTACTGTACCCCATGCACTTGACTTCGTTGTGCGAGGTCCCCTTTGCTCAGTGGAAAGAGGCAGCACCTCCAGAAGGTGACTCAGACTGGTGTGGCTGCACAGGAGATGAGGGTGGTAATGCTGGTAAGTTAGAAGCCTCAATTAGATGACATAGATCCTGGCCTAAAACCGTGTTTTAAAATCCTCCATACTTGAGACTCCTTAATTTACTTTAATGACTGTTTCTATCAAGCATAAAGAAGTAGGTAGCATGGTTCAACACTGTCCTTAATTCTGTCCCCCAAGAAATTGTATTTCTCAGCAGTAATCCTGAGCTGTAAGTGAAGCTCTCAAGGGTGGATTTACTCAAAAGAGGAGGAGGCCAAGAGGTGCTTGTGGTCTCACTGCCAGCACCATCTGGTTCTCCCCTCGATGCTGAGGTTGTGGGACAATTATAGAGCCCTCCTTTCCTCTGCATCCTCCTTCAGATCACATCTAAATCTAGCCTGTGCCCTAAATGCAACACTTTTAGGTGTGTAGGTTAATAATTAACCTTGAGCACAGATCCAGAGTTTGATGATTTTTACCTCTAATTTATTGCATATATGCTTTTCAGAATACACTACATAGGATTGTTGTTTCTAGGAAAAATGCTAAGTGCTTCCCAAGAAATTGCCGTATCCAGTTAAGTCCTGTCCTCCCAGCCTGGGCCTGTTTCCCCCTGCTGTATGGTGCCTGGAACGGGTTGGTTTGTCCTGCTTGCTCCTGATGCTGGCAAGTCATGTCTCTCCTGTCCCTTGTTCTCAGAGAAGCAGCCTTGGCAGCAACTCACTGCATGCCTGAAGGACAGCAGGTCAGGCACCCCATGGATCTGCTAGAGGGACTGGCTACCTCAGACTGGCCACTGCCCCTCTGCAGAGACCCTTACACGGAGAGAGCTAAGCCTCAGCTCCCATATCTGAGAAATGTGGGTTGCTCTCCCTTTCTTTGATTCCCTCTGGCAAAACTCAGAAGATTGCCAGGGAGTAGTGGAGACTCCCGTTAAGCAACAGCAAAGTTTCTAATCTTATATAAGGTGTGTAATTAGCTGGGTGATGTATGTAGCAAGTTTCAGGAGTATGTTCATCTAGTATTGTATTTAGGCTAAGCCTGGGTCTCTGCCTAGAGAATATGTTCCACTTCACCTCATGATGGCTGACCAACAGCTGAAGAGCTTGCACATGCCATAAATAGCTCTCGGCCTTTAATCTCAAGGGATATTGTGTTAGGATTATAAAGATTGTATGTTTAATGAAAAGGCTTATGTACATAGTTAATGTGTGTTTATTTTATTGCTGATCTTGTTGCACTGTCTGAGTAAGCCTCATAAAAGTAAATTATTTATTATATTAAAGGAGATACATTTATAGGTTATGGCATCTCATGTTAAAGCTTAAATAGAAAACACTATACTCTCTGTCGCAGACAGCTACACTATACAACGTGTATACAGCATATTGACATTACTGGCTAGTTCTCTTTCTGTCTTACAATAGTCCAAACCTCTGAACTGAAAGCAGACCTGTTTTGCACCTGTGACTCCGGGGAAGCATCCAACCTCTTGGTGTGCTTATGGCACAGTTCCTCTGGCTGTGGCGTTGAACCTCCTCCCCGGGCTCTAGCATAACAGCTCCCTTGTGTAAATGAATGTTACTCTGCCTGTCTTTCCTCTTGCTTTGTCTGCAGGCGAGCTGATACCGATGGCTCCTCTCGTCCAGACAGTCCTCCAGTCTTGCTTGATATATGATTTGTCCCACCTTGCTGGCTGTTTGCTTTACTGCCTGTCTCTTTACTTTTCCAGGATGGTGTAAACGATGACTTCTTTTTTGTAAGAAGCAAACACTTAATTTCTTTCTGAATTTTGCTCTGTATGTTAATGCCCTACTTCACATGAGCCAAAACATCTACCTTTGGTTTCATCATCTGTAAATGGTTCCTGGTGTTGACCTTTGAGCACAGCAAGTTGATTCCCCAAACCCATGGTTGTTACTGAGCACCACATAAACCTGCTGTAAAAATGTTCTGCTGCATTTCTGAATCTGCAATAAATAGTAACTCTTGATGGGCTTTTATTATTACTTTGTGGATGCATATGAGTAGTGATCTGTCTCTCACACCATCATCTCAGCATGCAGCACTCCACCTCTGTTGGGCCTGCAGTGAGGATTTATCGGAGATGAAATCACTGGAGATGTCATTAAAAGGAGAGAGGGGCAAAATGTAACCCATGGGGAGCATTCAGCCTGCTGCCCTGTAGGGGCTTGGAGTGCTGCAGGGACCTGATACTCATTTCATTGCTGGGGAAGGCATGTTTTGGGGAGATTCAGAGTTGAGCAGAAGGCCAGGATTGAGTCCTCCAGAGCAAGAGCTGGAGTTAAAATGTGTGTGTGTATGCGTTATGCCTGGAAGAGGTTTCCCCCTAAATGGTGGTGTATGAATGTGCAGATATCTCGATTACTCAATTCCTCCTTCAGATCAGTATGAGCCAAGTAACTGGAATCAGTGCTTGGAGGAGATGGTCTGTAGGGCACGAGAAGCACAACAGTTTCCTACAGGAGAGGATGGTTTTCACTGAGTGCAGCAGTCACTACATTGGTCCTTATACAGGTTTTGGGAAAAGGGGAAGCAAAAGGTGGGATGGGCAAAGCAGCAACATCCCCATTGTATTCACTTACTTGCTCTAATGTTTGGAAATTTCATTTTTTTTTTTTTACTAGACATTAATAGCTGTGCCTGAGGCAGTCTGTGCCCTCCCCGTCAGTGAACAGCAGTGTCATGAGGGTCCCATCTGGCTGGAGTACATTATGTACCCCTGTATGAGTTTTGTTCCCAGTATGCTGGTCAGCAACATGTCAGTGCTCTGTGCTGGGTGACAGGGGGAGCATCCACTCTAACCTCATGGTTGTACTGGGATACCAGCTGCCAAGGGTCTCTCCCGCTAGGGTTGGCAGTATGTTCATTGCATTGCTGTCACCCATGTTTTTAACCTTTCCCAGCAATGTCCTCTCCAGACACCCCAATCCAGCCCATGAACCATCTTTTTTGATCATTCCCAATTTCATCACAATCTCACATGAGAAAGGTCTACTCCAAGAACAGTGTTTGAAGCAGATAGCAATGCAAATTTTAAGGTTGGCTGGGGAAAAGCTCTTCAAGAGGATATTATCTGCTGCAAGAAAATTAGAAAGCCTGTGACCAGCAACCTCCACACTTGTGGTGTGATTGTCCTAGTTCTGACCTGGTGCCAGCAGCTCAGATGGGAAGCAGTGAGGATGAAAGCTGAGGCTGTGCTCATAGCCAGCTGATTCTAATCTTGCTCTCACTCTTTTCTTTAATGTGCATGTTCTGTGCCTTTTTGTCTTAACCCATTTTATTAAGATAATTTTGTTTTTGAGTGATTTTATTGTATCTTGAACTTTTGTTTTAAATCTCTTCTCCCCCACCCTGTCCTGTGAATTTTGGGTTATTTTTTATGTTTTTCCTAGGCGACCTCCACCAGCTGTTCCAGGAAGATCATCCTAACACACACATTTCTTTTTTGTTACATGCAATCTGTCTTTTTTGGGTTTTTTTTGGCCCACAATTATCTTTCATTTGCACTAGCCTATTTGTAAATGAAAGATTTTATTTTCAGATGTCAATGATAAGCCTGGATATAACGAAAATAAAAATTCTGACTAAAAACCGAATGTGTACTGGTTTTCTCTTGGAGGGTCTACCCACTCTTTCTCAGATAGGGCCATTCACACATCATGAAAGAAATTTCCTGGGCTCTGTGGAGACTCTCACCCAATGAGGTGGTAGAGGGAGGGATGTTCTGCTGGGATTCCACCACTGCTTCTGAATTCATTAACCACCAGCATGGCTCAGTATGAATGGCTTTGGCTCAGCACTGGCAGGAAGAATAGTCAGCTTTCTTAACCTAAAACATGCCTAATGCACTAGTGGCAGCACTTGGCTGAGGGGGAATTCAAAGCAGAAAGTTGCAGAAGTCTCTAAACTGATAAATCTGTAGAATTACAAATAAATCACAGTTCCTCTGACCTTTATTTTCAAGCTAAACCTCTGAATTCCTTGTGAGCCAACCTTATTGGAGCATCTGAGCTCAAATAGATGTAACTAACTACCTCTGGGATTCCTAATCTATCTGTCCCTATGGGAAAGATAAAATCTGGGTTTTAAGATTTAGGTGTGCTTATTTTGGTTGCCAGAAAAATACATTAAGACCAAATCTTAAAAAAAAAAAAGGAAAAACTGATGGGTTTTATGGACTTTTTTTTCTTGTATGAAAAGAAAGAAGAGAGAGCTCACAAACCATGCAAGTACATGAGAAGGCACTGCACAAATACAAGCTAGAGGCACAACACAGCAGCAGGATTCCAGCTTGTTTCAGGAGCTCAGACAAGACACTTTTTGTAGTAGGAAGTTCATGGTGAGAGGAAGCTGCAGTGGTGCTGCAGGCTGTGCTCGATTGCAAGCCAGATCTGACACAGCTTTGCTGAATTTGGGCAATTCCGCTTCTTCCAGCTGATTTAGGTCCCTGGTGATCTCTCATATATCCACGGAGCTGCTGAAC
>NW_008589708.1:5013-9579 GCF_000691845.1 Merops nubicus
GAACCACCTGTAAGTGCTGGTAAATGCCAGACACTGCATTTGCTAAAGTTGCAAGGGGTGCAAGCCCAGACTGCTGCAGACTTACACATATTCTTCTTACTTAGACTTTGTCTTTTCATAGAGTACAACAGGGAAAACAGCAATAGCTCTAGCAAAAATGGGGAGAAAAAGCCCCAAGTACAGCAGTTCTTAGAAGAGGGACATAAATAATTATTCCTGCTAGACCTTTGAAACTAGGAATTGCTAGAGCTGGAAAGGGTACAGTGATAGGCAAGGTGCTTCCCAGCACCCTGGGAAAGGGAGAAATGGAGGCACCTAACAGTCCCATGAACATAACTGCTCAAGAGGAGGACAACTCAGACTGGCCATATCTTTCCATTGTAGAACTCGTTGCTGACAGGTGCTCATGCAAAAATTCCTCAGCAGAGTTAAAAAAACTCTGTATTTTCAGGACTACTACAGAAACAATGGTGTTTGTACCCAGCATGCTCTTGAGGAGGTTCTGGCTGTGCTTCACTTCTCAGGTAAGAGGGAATGGGAACAGGCTGAATTTCACAATCTGTTGGTTTTTTCCATGTTGTTCAAAAATCTGTTCTGCACTGTAGGAAGCTCTTGCTGCGTTCCCTCAGGGATACAGCATTGTACCAACCAAAATAAAAGGTGGCAGAGATTTTAGTTTTATGGCCTTGCCTACAGCACTTCAACCAGGAGCTGCTGTTGTCCTTCTAGCTACCAGCTGGCCACCATGCATTAGGCTGTAAGGCACAAACTTCTTTTTGGGGCATTTTATGGTGTTAAAACGTTCACTGAAATATTTACCTTCTTCTGAGATACTTGATAAAAAAAATATTGTTGGAAATAGGACTCTGAACTTCATGGCTTTCTCATAGCTATTCCTAAGGACTTCTAAGTAGAAAGACAAAGGTATTGGTGTGCTGGGAACCTTGGCACATTCTTTAGTGTCAATTCATGGGATGACTTTCTGAGGAATCTGTCCTTGTCTGTGCCGCTTCCACCCTGCCATGGTACACATTCTGTGTCTAAGTGGAGAAGGCCAAGGGTGCTGCACCAACTGGTGGCACTGTGTGTCCCAGGCTGCTTTGAACGGATGGGTTAGGACCAAAATCCTGCTTTGGTTTCTTATTGCTGTTGCCTCTCACAACACAAAGCTGCGAATAGCTTGGTGATTACTGTGGGAATTGAAGAGTTATAAGGACCTTGCCTGCAAAGACTAAAGTTTCACTCTTGCCAGGCTTCTCAGATCCAGTCTCCCCTGTGTGGGAGGGACACAGGCCCCTGCCAGCATGGTGTAGGTAGCTGGCAGTTGCCTTTCCCTGCAGCAGAGGCTGTTGATGGAGATGGACAGCACATGTCAGTGGCTCCCCCAGGAGTAAGGTGTCTCCAGTCAGTTTACAGTTACTCACATTTGGCCAGCTTCAGAACAAACCAAAATGTCCCATTGAAGTACTTTATCTCAGTGGACTTGGAATCTTTAAGAGAAAGAAACTGCACTTCCTTGTAATACAAAATAACATTTAACTCTTTAGAGTGGGTTGATGCTGATTTGATTGCATACAAACTGAGAAGGGCCTATTTCTTTGTCTCAGCATGTTCTTCATCAGAGAAGCCACGGACAGGTATGCTTGGGTAGCAAACATACAGATCCAGCTTTACTGCTGAGCTGGCCATAGTCACGGCAAGGCTTTGTTCAGCAGAGGATATTCTGACCTCAGGCATGAAGACATATTAATAATGGACCTTTATTCAGCATCTTAAACAACTTAGGCAGCACTGCAGAGCACATGTCCTCAGAAGAGGGTCAGAGAAGTCCTAGGGAAACTCTGTCTGGCCTTTGCATCTCTGCTCCTCAGATCTCTCTTGCATTTTTTCCCTCCTTCAAAGTCCCTTTGTGCATCAAGGATGGAGACGGGGACTGGGCTTTACATATTCACCTCCCAGGTTAGGGAGAACAGGGTATCTGTGGGGCAAGCTAAGGGGAGGGTTAACCCTTTCCTCAGGGGATCTCTGGGCCAAGACTGAGGCCAAGGGGAAGGTGAAGTAAAGGAGCTTAGTGGAGCAGAGAGGCCTGGGGATCTGGGCAGGGATGAAACTGCCTGTGACAGGCTGGACAGGACACAACCTGTATCCTGCCTGGAGATGGGTGGGCAGGGCCTGCTGTATCTGTCAAAGGCCAGGGATCCACACAGGTGATCCACTGGCTTCCAGCTGTGGCTGAGGAGATCGTAGCAGCCTGTCCCCATCTGCACTTCTAATGTCTGAGTAGTTGATGTCTGCACTTTTCCTAACCCAGAGCCAAATTCTGAGAGCCTGAATTTGGGAAGAGCATTTTAGAGGACATATTTCTCCTTGGGGGAGAGGACTTTAGAGCCCTATTGGCTCAATGTTTGGACTTGATGATCTTAAAGGTCTCTTCCAACCTAAAGGATTCTATGATTAAACTCTGCTTTCTTGTAGCCTCTGCCATGATAGATATTAACAACAGGCGTGAGGCAGGCTAGATTTGATTGACTTTTGATTTACACTCAAGCCTTGCCCTACTGATCGACTCCAAATCAGCTTTGGACGGCAGCATTGCAATGGCATTAGTTCATTGTATGATGGGATGTCCTGGTCACTGAGCTGCTTTCTAGGAAAACTCCCTGTGAAAAAAAAAACAGTCTTCCAAAAGAACTAAAAAATTTCATCTTGACTGTGAGCATCTGGCTGCTCTGTGCTCCCTGTGATACTGGGGCATGGGCTCTAAACTTCTGCAGGTTTTAATTAAAACCAAAATGAGATGTAGTCATCACCATGACAACAGCAGCAATATTTAGCATTTGGAAAGAGCCATAACAAAGCAGAGGAGGTGTTGGGGACCCTGCTGGAGGCTGCTCATTTCCGAGAAGGCCCAAGGAGTGAGCATCAAGCACCTGCTCAGCAGAGGGAGATACTGGCACTCAAAGGAATAGGTAAATCAAGCAGAAAGTTGCACTTCTGCAGTGTTGAGTTTCCAGAAGAGAAACGTTTAATAAGCTGGGTTATGCCCAAGGCACCCCTGTGAATTGGGGCTGAGGCAGGTGTGTGCAGTCTCTGCTCCCCAAGGTGCCCTTAGCAGGGCTGGGCTGCTGAGGAATGGTCACAAATGGAAGCAGAGAAAGTGAAAACACAGTGGAAGCTCTCCCAGCACCTGGGCTGGCTCGCCCTGGCCTGGCCTCACCTCCAGCAGGAGCAACCTCTGTTGCCCTGTGTGTGGTGCCAGACAGATGGCTGCTGGACAGGACTTCAATGGGCTCCACTGCTGTCCCAGCAGCCTGGCATCTCCCCAGCCAGTGGAAGCATCTCGGGAGGGGGCATATCTATGCTGAGCTCCATCCCTCTAGCTCCGTGTCTGGCCCTGCAGAGGTCAGATCTGTCTCTGGAAGGGGATTAAAGAGGGGAGTAAAGTACCTGGCCTCATCACCCCTTCTTCTTCTAAAGGATTTAGCATTATGTGGCATCTGGCAGGGGCATGAGGCTATTCTGGGATCAGCAACCTGTAGGGTGCAGGTGAGCTTGCCTCTGCACCACACCTGTCCCAGGTGCCCTCATGCTTAGTCCAGCAGCACCCACCACCCTGCAAATTCATCATGTCCATGGCAATCTTTACCCAGCCCCCCTGCCCTCCAGGGAAATGCTGTTAGTCCTCATCACACATGTAGAGGTCCCTGGGGCTGAGGACCTCTGTGGACATGCCATGGGGCACATCTGAGCCAGCTATGCATTTTTGTGTGGTGTTTCTGCTCAGAGGATGCACAGCTCCCTTGCACCACCCACAAATGCAGGCATGGGTCTGCATGGGCAGAGCATTCACTGCCCCACTTGCCTGTGCCCCAAGCTACTGCATAGGCCAGGCACTCTGCAGGGTTCAGCTCCTTCCTTTGCCAAATGCAAGCAAGCCAAAAGCATGGAAACATGCTGAGGGTAATGCAAATATGGTCCTCGTTGCTGTGTGAGAGGCTTTATTAGGCTGGTGTCCTCCCCCCAGTGCTGTCCCCCAGCAAAGACCTTTGCACTGCTCACAGAAGAAGGTCCCGTAGGTCAGGCCTACATGAGGAACCTGGAGAGGTCTTCCTTGATTTCAGCCTCATCCCATGGCCCATGGATGTTGTCCTTGAGCTGCTGAAGGCGGATGAGGCAGTAAGGGCAGAGGCAGGAGATGGCGAGCAGCAGTGAGGCGAAGAGCACGGCACCCACGCTGGAGACAGTGGCCAGCCCCACCAGAGCTGCCAGCGCAAAGAGCACTGTCACCCCCACGTAGCACCGGGGTGTCTGGGCCTTCAGCTTCTTCTGCAGCATGGGCCAGAGGGCGAAGATCTGCATGGCGAAGGTGACGACGACGAAGGCGTGGAGGGAGCGAGGCAGGCGGGAGGCCAGGCACACCGAGGCAAAGATGGCCATGTTGAGGGACAGCGTGCTGGAGACGATGGCGGCGTTGGCACCGTAGTCGAAGAAGATGAGGTGACCGAGGAGCATGAGGGCCGACATGGCGTAGATGGTGTCAGTGCTGATGGACTCCGTTAGCGTCTT
>NW_008589709.1:0-242 GCF_000691845.1 Merops nubicus
GGCCCCAGCTCACCGAGCCCCCAGGCTGGCTGGGGACAGCACAGACCCCACCAGTGCCACCCTGGGAACCTGCCTTGTGCTCGCACTGGAGCTGGCAGGAGAGGGATGTGCTCTGCCTCGACAGCAGCAGCAGGAAACCAGGAGAGAGAAGGGGAGATGAAAGCAGAGGGGGAAGGACTGGGGGCCGCAGGGAGCCCTCCCCAGCCTCCTCACCCCTCCCTCCCCCCACTGCAATGGTGCCT
>NW_008589709.1:255-494 GCF_000691845.1 Merops nubicus
CACCAGACCAAACCACAGCAAACCCCCCCAGCAGCACCCAGATCCCCTGGGAACCCAATTCCTTGTTTGAGGTTGGACTCCCCAAGGGGGAAATCTCAGCTCGGCGTTCTCAGAGACTGATTTCCCCACGGGGCCCCCCGTCTGCTCAGCACGGTGTTGGTGCAGGACGTTGGGGTGTTTGGGTGACCCTGCAAAGGGCCATGGTGGCTAAAGTGATACCTGATGTCCGTGGGCTCCTC
>NW_008589710.1:0-823 GCF_000691845.1 Merops nubicus
AAATTGAGGCCTCAGGCCCAAAATCCCACAAATTTGAGCCAAAATTGAGGCCCCCAGACCCAAAATCCCCCGAAATTAACCCAAAATTGAGGCGTCAGTCCCAAAATCCCCCAAAATTGACTCAAAGTTGATGCGTCAGTCCCAAAATCCCCAAAATTTGATCCAAAATTGAGGCCTCGGGCCCAAAATTGTCCAAAATTGACCAAAAATGACCACCCCCGACCCAAAAGTGACACCCCCAGACCCAAAATTCTCTGAAATTGACCCAGAATTGAGGCCCCAGTCCCAAAATCCCCCAAAATTGACCCAAAATTGATGCCTTAGTCCCAAAATCCTCCAAAATTGAACCAAATTTGACACCCCCAAATCAAAAATCGCCCAAAATTGACCCAAAATTGATGCGTCAGTCCCAAAATTCTCTGAAATTGACCCAAAATTGACACCCCCAGACTCAAAATCCCCCAAATTTGACCCAAAATTGAGGCCCCAGACCCAAAATCCCCCAAAATTGACCCAAAGTTGAGGCCTCAGGCCCAAAATCCCCCAAATTTGACCCAAAATTGAGGCCTCAGGCCCAAAATCCTCAAGAATTGACCCAAAATTGAGGCCTCAGTCCAAAATCCTCCAGAATTGACCCAAAAGTGACACCCCCAGACCCAAAATTCTCTGAAATTGACCCAGAATTGAGGCCCCAGTCCCAAAATCCCCCAAAATTGACCCAAAATTGATGCCTTAGTCCCAAAATCCTCCAAAATTGAACCAAATTTGACACCCCCAAATCAAAAATCGCCCAAAATTGACCCAAAATTGATGCGTCAGTCCC
>NW_008589711.1:0-1595 GCF_000691845.1 Merops nubicus
CTGCGCCCTGCGGGAAGGCAGGTGCCGGCGTGCCCACACACCGGCCGTCCCAGGGGGTCCCAGCCCTCCCCCGGGGGGTCCTGCCCGCCTCCTGGCGTGCTTTGGGGTCCTTGCTGGCACCCCCCGGGGGATGCAGGCGGTGCCATCTCGCCGCACGGTGTCCCCTGGGCCCCGCCTCTCCCCAGGGCACTGCCGGGGTTTGGATCCCGCTGGGAAAATCCAGCCCAGAAGGATTCCTCTGCAGCGTTCCCCAAACACCCACCGGTGCCCGAGGTCAAGGACAAACCCAAACCTCTTGCTGCCACATCCCCAAAGGCTCCTTCACCCCACGCTCCCCAGCAGGGAGGGTTTGGCAGGAAGGAGAAGCCAGGGCAGCCTTTCTAAATTGGGTTGGTTGAGGATTTCTGGCAAATTTCCTTCTCTAGCTCTTTTCTTTTCCACCCTGACCCCACGGGGCTGCAGAGCTGTGGATCCAGTGGCCTCCCCGAGCAGCTGGTGTTGGCTGGTGCTCCCCACACCCCCCTGAGCTCAGCTGGAGCAGTTTCCACCCCTTGGAGGCTTCGGATTTTCTTTTTAGAAGGAAAATGGGATTTTTGAGAAGGATCAAACTGCACCAGAACAGCTCCATAACTGCCTTCCTGCAGAGAGCTTCCGCAGGGCTGGGGAGCTCTGGGGCTCTCTGGCAAACTGGGGTTTGAAGCTGGGCCAGCAAACTGCCTCTTTCCAGGGAGATGCTGACAACTGCCAGCACATTTTCCATTTTTGGAGCAGCATTTGGGGGGAAGGAGGTTGGAGGGGAGCAGGGTGGGTGTTTTCTGACCACATGTGCGTGTGCCAACCCTCCTCCTCCTCCTCCTCCTCCTGGGGTGATTTCTATACCACCACCTCTCCAGGTAGGACACTTCACACTGGATGATTTGGGCTAGCTCCAGGGACATCCCTGAGGAGCTCTGGGTGAGAAGACCCCTCATCCCCTTGGTTTTTTTGGTAGGGGCCACAGCAGGGTGAGTGTCTAGTGGGAGGTGTCCCTGCTCATGGCAGAGGGGTTGGAACTGGGGGATCCTTGGGGTCCCTTCCAGCCCTGACAGATTCTGATCTGTTTTAGCAGAGGACTTTAGAGCCCTAATGGCTCAAGGGTTGGACTTGATGATCTTGGAGGTCCCTTCCAACCTAAAGGATTCTAGGATTCTATGCTGAAATAATTAAGGAGGAGGGGTCGTGCCCTAGACCCTCACCCACTTCCCTCTCTTTGCTGGTGGGCAGGAGAAGACCCAAACCCCCTGGTGCCAGCAGGAGCCCACAGCAGCAGTGCTGGTAAATTCGGGCTGTGGAACAGCTCCAGGGGATGGAGCAGGTCAAAGCACCCAGCAGGAGGTGCAGAAAGCTGTGATTAACCCTTGGGGTCCCTGCTGCCTGCACCAAGCCTCTTTGTCAGGCTGCTGCTGCGAGGGAGCGGCCGCCGGTGTCTCAGCATGGGTGACTTTGGCTTCTGGGGTGAGAAAGGGGTGGAAGATGCAGAGGAGGAGGTGAAGGGGCTGGTGTTGGGGTGCTCTTCCCTGGCCCACGGGTGCTCGCACTCATAGAATCATAGAATC
>NW_008589712.1:0-2372 GCF_000691845.1 Merops nubicus
CCCAGGGCTGTTTGTTCTGGCTCAGTGCCACGCGGGGCTGGCACTACATCAAACCGTGCAGAGCCTGGCAGGTGCTTGCAGGAGGGGACCAGGGTGCTGGCAGTGCCACCAGGGGCTGGGCACTCCCTGTGCCACCATGGGCACCTCACAGCCATGGGTGCATCCCAGCTCCTCTCCCACCTGGGTGGCCAGGGACTGCTGCCAGTGCCAGAGGGATGGTGGCACAGGACTATGTGCCATACATGTCCTGCTGTGGCCTACCCTGCACCCATGGGGGCACCCTCGGTGCCAGCACCACTCTGGCTGTCAGCTCCATCACTGCTTCGTGCATCATGTATCTGCCTGTGGGCAGGCTGGGATGGTCTGGCTCCAGATTGGGCACACTGAGACCCCATCCTCATCCTGTCAGGCACAGTTGCCCAATACCCCTTGGCCCTGTCACAAGCCTGCTCTCTGGGTGCTGATCCTGGCTGAGTGCTGCAGGGTTGTAGGGTGCCGGGGCTGCCACCGGCACCCCGTTCTATCCACAGGTGGGAGCGGGAGAGGCTGTAAGGCTGAATCTGGGCACCTGCGACCGTTACATGGCTGGAGGGACCTTCCCAGCTCCCCACCCATCTGCTGTCCTCACTCTGGTGGGGATGCAGAGCTCAGGTGACCTTGATGCTCCTCCCGGCAGGGCCAGGGCTCGGTGGGAGCGTTTGCTCTTTGCTGTCAGTTAGAGGAGAGCCAGGAAACCTGCTCAGCTCCCTGGGCTTGGGACCCCAGTGACAGCCCCAGCACATGGGGTTGGGCTGGTCCTGTCCTCCCCACACCATGCCAGTGCCAGGTTGGTCTGGGGGTGACTCCCATCCTCCAACCAAGCTAGGTCCAGAGTAAGACCCTCTCCCCGTACAGTGCTGACACACTTGGCACAGGTCCCATGGGCATACTGGGTCTGGAGGGGCTGTGGGGCTCAGCAGGTACCCGGGGCTGCTGTGGAACAGGGCTCTGTGTGTGCTATGGGGCCAAGAAGGGACCAGCTCAGTGGGTGCCTGGGGAAGGGTGCCAGGGCCAGTAGCCCCCAGGCAGGCAGAGGTGGTCCTTGAAGACTAGCTGCCACCCCCGGCTGCCTTTGCCAACACCATTGTCCCCAGACCCTGGGCACGAGGTGGCGTGGGCCAGGCTTGGGCATGGCTGGGGTCATGCAGCACCCTTGGTGGGTGCTGGGGTGGAGCCCTGCCTGCCCTGGCGCATGCTAATTTTGTGTAATGGGGAGAGCGTTATCAGCTCAAATCCGTAATTAGGCAGCTCTATTGTCATGCAAACCTGCCTGACTAATTCATTCATAACAAGCACTTGCTTAATGAGCGCCCAGACGATGCCACACGCTTGCTGGGAGACCAGAACCCTCTGTCCCCTGCTGCCCTCACACAGCATCTCCCGTGGCCATAGGCCTGGCACACGTGGGGCAAGCACCTCGGGGGCACATTGTGGGGACGTGCCAGGAAATTAGGTTTATGGTCCTGGGGCAGGCAGGGACACTTCCAGGGGCACTGTGCCCATTGGAGCATGGGGACACGTTGGCAGTCTGTGCCCATTGTCACATTGTCACATTGTCCCTGGTGCTCACCACGTGCCAGACATTGGCATCTGACCCTGCTGGCTCCCTGCCCAGCCAGGGCTGGCACCAGCACCCGCCTAGTGTCACTGTGGGGGCGGTGTGGGGTGTGAAAGTGGATGCAGGGCAAGTGTTTGCCAATGTTCAGATGCTCCAGGTGAGCGATGGAGCAGTCCTGGGCATCTGGGCAGTGCTGGGCGATGGTGTGGCCCCTGGCTGGGGAGTCTCTGGGCAGCAGCACTGGCTCATCGTGGCTCAGAGCCAGACTCTCCCAGCAGAGTGGTGCCCGTCTCAAAGCCTCAGACAAGCTTTTTGATGGTAGCAAGTCATGCCAGCTCCCTTCCTCTGCACCCTGCAGAGAGCAAAGTGCTGGTGATGGGGACCTCTGTGTGCAGGGTGGCAGACAGGGCTGGCACCCTCAGGCTCCCCTGGGCACAGCTGGGCATCCTCTGCCCTCCCCCTGACGCCCACCCTTCCCTTGTTTAGGCCAGCACAATCAGCAGCAATTATTGCTTTAATTACCTGCTGCTGGGGCACAGAGCGGGCGCCGGCAAAGTGCGAGGAAATCTTTCATGTTAATGGTGTGCCAGGCCTGGCGCGGGCGCGATGGAGGGAGCGCCAGCTGGGACAGAATCTGCCGGCTGCAAGGCCCATGGGGATTTGAGGAGGTCCCCGGAGGAGGGCACAGGGGCAGGGGCAGGTGATGGTACTGAGGTCCGCACCTGGCGCCAGAGACCCCCAGCTGGCAGGCATTGGGCAGGGGGATGGGCAGGGG
>NW_008589713.1:0-1238 GCF_000691845.1 Merops nubicus
GAAAGAGCCATCAGCCGTGCCCGCAGGGCTCGCCGGGCTTGGAAACCTCCTCCTCATCCTCCTCCTCCTCTTCCTTCCTCCCCACCCCGCAGCCACCAGGAGAGCTCAAGGTGCCCAGAGGAAGATCCAGCCAGCCCAACGTAGCCTCCGCTTCCACACCTCCAAGAGGGCCCCAGCTTGGGGCTGCCAGCTCTTGGCTGGTGACACAGTGGCTCCGTGAAGCCACCGAGCAAGCAGGTTGCAGGGAAAAGAAGGAAAACCAAAAAGCCATCAGAAATGGTCAGAGATCCCCAGGCAAAGAGGTCAAATCTCCCAAAGATATGACCCGGATTGAGAAAGGCCCTGAGGGTGGAGGAAGAGGAGGGGACAGACCCCAGCAATGGAGCTGCTGGAGGAAGGAAAGCTTGGTGGCCATCTGCCCTCGAAGAGAGGGGCAGGATGGGTGCAAAGAGGCCTGGAGGATGAGATGGGGGAGGTAGGAGGGAGGATGCTGCCTCTGCCCGAGCCCCTGGGGGGGGAGCTGCTGCTCCCCACCAGGCCCCTGCTGCTCTGAGAGCTATCCGAGCACCACTGCTCCCACAGGCTCAGCCCCTGGGGTCAGGCTGGAGCTCAGCGAGGGGAGAGAGAGAAGGGAAGGAAGCACCAAAACACGGGGGTGGGGATCCCTGTGGGTGCTCAGGAAGAATGACCCTGCCTGGGTGTGAAACGGGGCCGTGGGTTCTACAATGACCTCAGCCGGTCGAGATCTCCTCCAACGTGCTCCTGCCAAAAAACAAAACAATCCCTGGGGAGGGGGGGGAGGCCCCGAGGAGCCGCTGGGGGGCGTCGCATGGCTGTGGAGTGAGGCCAGGACCACCTGTGACGGCCGGGCTCCCCTGCTGGAAGAACTGCGGCACCTTACCTCCGCAGGGATGGACAAATTCTGGAGGAGATCCAGAGAAGAGTTACTAAGAGATATGGAGGGTCTTAGCTATGTTGATAGGCTGAAGAGCTTAAGCCCATTCAGTTTGGAGAGGAGGAGGAGGAGGAGGCTACGAGGGATCTTCGCAGGGTGTGAGCACCTAAAAAAGGGGATCATAAAGACTCGGGTCAGGATCTAAATCAATCTCAGCAGGGAAACAACCCCCAAGAGGCTCCTGGCAGCGTTTTCCCCCCCTCCCCGAGGGCTGGGTGGGCTCGGCCTGATAGCTCTGAGGGGATCTGTGGGGGGGGGGAAGCTACCCCGGCGTGGAGACCCC
>NW_008589714.1:0-4188 GCF_000691845.1 Merops nubicus
CGAGGCGCCGTCCCCTTAGGTGTTCCTGGGAGCACGAGGGAGTATGAATCCCGCGCTGCCTTCGGGGTTCGCGGGTTCCCTGTCGGAATCGTCAGGCGACGTTAGCAGCAGCTGAGGCCACACCGTGACTGGGAGCGGTTGTTAGGAAGACCTAAAACGATTGTTGTATTTAGACGATTCAAATTAAATTAGGCTTTTCCTCCTCGGTATTTTTATGCATGCACACGCAAACTAGTCACACCCACCGTGAAACCATAGAGTTTAACCAGGCACACCTTTATACACTAACACAATACAGCTGTCACTGCTTAGTAGCCAAATAGTTAATGCTTTGGTTTACTAAAGAGTACCCATGCGGTGATAGTAAGTAAAAATAAGTGTGAGCTACGGGGAGTAGAAAAGCGAATCAATTTTTTCATATATGTCACATTTGGACATACTGAGTCCATGTGAGTTCATCCATTGTCCCAGTTGTGCCCAGCTTTTAGAAGATAATCCTTTACTTCTGTTGGCTTATCTCTTCGTTTCCCTCCCGAGTGATAATAACATGAATTATAAACTCCAATGCAGATAGATGCACAAAAAAGCAAGGATAATAAAGTGCTTAGAATTCTACTGTGTGTAATTACAGTTCAATCTTCCTATAACACACGGTCAGGAACAGAGTAAATGCTCTTTATTTTGGCATGGTTTATTATAACACGGTCTGAAGTTTGTTGTTGTCGCAGTAGAGTGCCTAGTCAATATGTTGATAGATTGATAATCTACTTCTATGCAGATTACTTCATATTTATTAATATTTAAGTAACATTCTAAAATTAAAAGAATGCAAAGTGAAAAAGGGTGGGGTGGAAACACAAGGAAATGTCTGCATGCATATTGCTTGCAGTAAATGTGGTGAGAAAAATGACTGGCTTCTCCAAGTCAGCCTAGTGTAAAGGACCATATGAATAGGCCTAACTACTGACTGATTAGCTATTTTATTATAAACAGAGTCATAGTTTGTAGCAGCTTTTCTAAAAGTCAGTTTAGTTTGGATCTTCTTGAGGAGCCTGGTCTGCTCACAGAGTTTGTAGTTCAGAAAGTTGGTTTAGAAAACAAACAAAAATTACTTAATTCAGTACTTTAACAATAGAATTATAGTTAATCTGATTACGCCAGAACACTGGAGAGACTGGAACTCTAAATGTATAATGTAGTTGCGACCATCCTGAATATTTCATTGTAAATTGTCTTTGTATATCATTGGCATACTACTTGGTAGATGCTGAGTGGCTGCATTTGTGAAGTGCTTTTGTGAAGTGCTTTGAGATCCACAGAAGAAATGTACTCATGTTTTGTTAATGTCCCCTTAGGTCTGTGAGACATCAGAGCGTGTTTTATTTTTCATTGTAAATATTATAATGGTGCCAGCAATGGAGTATTTACTGCTTTTCATATGTGTAAGAATACTAAACATATGTGTTTTTAAAGCAAATTCCAGAAGAATGGGAAACTAGCTTGTAGCAATCATTTGTAGCTTTCTGTCCATTGTTTTCAACGATATGTAAATTGTTACTTTACAGAACTTGCTTTGAACCCTGCTACATAATTAGCTGCACTAAACATCAGTATTCAATTTGGAAAATCTATGGCAAAGTGTTTTATTAGAACTTCATGGAAAAGGAGAATGTGAACAAAACCATAGAGCAAATAATCTGAACTGCAGTTAAAAATAATTAAAAACAAGCACCAGCCACATAAACACACCAGATGAAGACACAGCAAATGAAGATCATAAAAATTAAAGTGGAATAAAAATACGTAAGACCAACCCTCAGCTGAAGTGAAGAGGGACATCTGCACCAGGAGTGCCAGAACCTTGGTCATGTGCGTTAGCCAAGGGTCTGGTCAGTGAAATTTATTAAAAGTCTCATGTTAGGAACGAACGACAGCAATTGCAAAGGGTTTTTTTTGGTCAACTAGTTGCATAGGATTCCTACAGAGGTTTGATGTTCTGACAAATGTTCTCCTGGAAATCCCGTTAGGGTGGTTTAAAGGAGCCCCTGGGTGCTCCATCCTGCTTTGGGCCTGTCACTGGAAGACATGAGTCTGTACTGAAGCTGCTGCAGTTCACAGTCTGTATTTTAGCATAGTCCTGTGCTGCATGGGCTGGTCTGACACTGTTCACACTGGTGGGGCTGGAGCTCATATCCAGCTTTTGCTGACTGTTCTGCCAATGAGCAGGCCCAACAAAAATGATACCACCAGCAGGAAGAGGAACCAATACACAGACTGTATTGTAGACAAGAAGGACATTCCATGAGTGATCGCTGGGGGTACAAACAGATCAATCAGCTGGTACATAATTGACGCCACCCCCAACGATCCCACAAAGGACGTAACTCGGCCCACAACAGGTGGCACAAACAGAGACCCGAGGTTGCCCACAGGTGGCATGGGAAACAGCCAGAGCAGCAAGCTGAACACATAAGAGAAAGGTGCCCACATAGTGACTCTCACCCGACTGGCCCGCGTTCACAAAGGTCTAAACAGACCAGGGCCCAGCTCCAGGAGAGTCAGGAGGTCTGCCCTCAACCAGGAAGCTCTGGGGAGTGCACCCCACAGACAGACACTCCTGACTCCCTGCAAGTGGTCCCAGCTTTTATCCCCAAGCAGACACCTGACCTTTGTTAACCCAATGCGGGACCCCTGGGGTTCAGTTCCCTTCTGGCTCTCCCTGCAGGGCCGGCCACACCCTGGGGGGCAGCTATAAGGCAAACTCAGCACCTCTGTATGAAGGGCTGTGGGAATCACCCATATGTCAACCTGAATTCGGGGCTCGGGGTTCACACCCCAGCATTTCAGCGACTCTCCTCAAAGATGGGAAAACCTGAGCAGAATGGCAGGACACGTGGCTGGATGCATCTTGAACTGCTGCAGTTATATTTGCCCAAGGGGTAATTCAACCAGTCAGTGTGATTGATCATATACCTCAAATACTAAGAAAATCAAGAGATGAGTTGGTAGTGTTGCAGTTATTAGGATATATGGTAAGTGTGATTACCTGCACAAGTCTATGTGTTTGTATCTCCCTGCTTTGCATTGCTGGGTACCCCAGCTCTGATCCTGGTCTTTTCCATGGTGTATCACTCCTGCCTTTTTTAGCACTCCAAGCCATGATCAGTTTCAAGACCTTGTATGAAACCCACTTTTACTTGCATCTCAGCATCATTTCTTCTTCCTAATATATATAAACCCCAAAGTGCTTGAGTTGATTGTGCAGCCAACTCCATCAGCCCATCTGGTTTTGTCTCATATTGTTCTCTCTTTCTTGTGCGTCAATTCCCTCATGCATTTTCCCAAAAACATGTTCAGCTGTGCAAGAGATCTTCCCTTGCCTCTTGCAAGATGTTCATTTAAGCATGCACACAGAAAAATACAAATACTAATCAACTTCATAAAGTACTGCAGAAGAAAACAGTAACTGCTCTAACAGGTTCTTGTATCGGGTCTCTGTTCATCTGGCGCTCCAAAAACTTCAGTTTGTGTTTTATCCTCCTGGAACAGGATGGAAGTCTCTGATATGTGTCCTAGATATTGTTGAACATGGAGCAAACACTGTTAGTATTAAAGTTACCATAAAAGTACATCCAAATTCCATACAGTCAGCTCATTTTCCTCATGGGGAGTGTCCAGCCTCCTGTGCAATCCATCAGCATACTAACCTTATGGGGAAACAGTGCTGGGAAACACAGGGGAGAGGCATGAGACACACGGTAACCCAAGGTGCTTTGCCGAAGGCAGGAACCCCGTCGTCAGTGTATCGATGTTTACAAAAGGCCCAGCAAGGCATTGTTCAAAAGAAAAGAGGACTGATTGTGTGGGTTCTGCGGTGAGGCAGGGAATGGGGAGGATTTCAGCCTGCCTTCGACCTCACACTTTCACATCTTTTTGCCAGGATTGTCTGGAAGGTGTCTAGAAGGCTCGCGGAAGGGAGTTCATTCTTGAGGGGCAGCACCTGCCTGAAGAAGCACCGAGGTCAGTAGTGGGTGCACCAGAAAGGACTCGGAGCTTTGGTTCACAGAGGAGCACAGCAGCACCTGGCACCTCTTCGGTTACAGAAAGGTGCGAGCGGGTAGTGTGGAGAAAGGGAGGAGGCGATGAGAGAAAGCAAGATGACGATTAGGGTAAGAATAAGGGTTGTAA
>NW_008589715.1:0-214 GCF_000691845.1 Merops nubicus
ACCCCGTGGCTTTTGAGACTACAATAACATATCTTACAAAACAAACAAACAAAAAGAAAAAGATTATAGGGTTACATGTGTAAAATATATATATACATATTTACAAATTCACAAACCCACATGAACATACATACACATACACACATGTACATAGATATACACGATCCAGCATGTATTATTTCATGGCCAATACATTATAATGAATGAACACCTG
>NW_008589715.1:304-940 GCF_000691845.1 Merops nubicus
AGTCCAAGGTTTGAAGGTCAGACCATCCCCTGACACTTCGAGTTGTTCATTCATTATCAGAGTATTCTTTATTCAATATGTAATATCCAATTGGTACTAATTTTATGTTGTTTGCCATACGAATCTGTGGCAAACCAAGTGTTCATGTTCACCGGTGTTTGTAACGTTAGTCTAACCTTACCGATATTTGGTAAGGTTACTAAGACAGTCTGTCCAGGGTGGAGAGGAGTCTTGGATTTGTCATAGGGCTTCTCGGGCCTTTCGTTATTTACTGTAGGTGATGATGGGAAAAAAGTATTAAACTGTGGACAGTCGTTCACACCCCATCTATTGTTCACTGTGGTGACTGCGTAATTTAACCTCTCATCCCATTTAGGATCCTGTGGGTGTAAAAGACTTTTGATTAATCCATTGGTGTGCTCTACTATCCCATTGGCCTCTGGCCTGTGGATAAGTAGGGGACATGAAATGTCCATTTAACACCTTCTTTTTTGGCCCACTGTTCTACCAAATGAGAGGTGTAATGAGTCCCGTTATCGGACTGGATATTCATGGGTTTAGGTAAAATCCCAAGCACCTTTTCTAGAAAGCAAACCGTATTTTCCCCATTTGCTTTGGAAACAGCCTCGGCACACG
>NW_008589716.1:0-902 GCF_000691845.1 Merops nubicus
GGGTGGAGTTTTTTTTTTGGGGGGTTTTAAGGGGGATCTTCCCCTGGGGGAACCCCCTGTAGGGCTAGAGTTGGGTTAGCCCCCAACCTCCTCCTGGCTCTTGGCTCATCAAAATCCCCCCCAAAGCAAATAGAAGCTATTTAATAATTAATTTGAAGCCTTTTTTTGAGCTTTTTCTAGTAGGATGGGCTTTAAAAAAACAACCCTGCTGTGAAGTGCTCCCCCCATGAATGGTTGGGTGTTGGGCTCCATCCCTGTAGAGCTCCATTCAAACCCTAAAGCACCATGAAATGCTCTTGAGGGACGTGGTTTGGCGGCGACCAGCGTTGGGTTAAGGGTTGAACTCAAGACGGGTCTTTTCCAACCTCAGCAGCTGGACTGGATGATCTTCAAGGTCTTCTCCAACTGCAATGATTCTCTGAAATCCGTTTACCCAGGCGTGGAGTTGTCCCAACCAAGCCTTGAGAGCAGTTGGCAATAAACCCCAAAGGAAGACCCCATCACGGTGGGCACCACGCTGGTATCTCCCAGGGTTCTATTCCCTCACTTTGGTGCTCTTCAACAATCCACGAGGCCAGGAGAGGTGAATTTTTGGAAGCCAGGCATCAACTCCAACCCCTCTCTGCTCATCGATGGCAGCTCGATCACCGGGGACATTTCAAACTCCACCTCTAAGAGGAGCAGCCCCCGGGGCTTGACCGGCCCACGCCGGGCCTGGCCTCCTGCCCACTGGCACAAAGGAGCTTCCTCTCTGGTTTTATTTTCAGCACTGAGATATTCTTAACCACCAGGGCTCCAGCCACCCTCCCCTTTTTTTTGCCCAAATCGCTTCGTTTTCGCCCTCCCGCCCTGGCACGGCCGCTCTTGAGGAACCTCTTGAGGAACCTCTCGAGGAACCTCTT
>NW_008589716.1:1000-1244 GCF_000691845.1 Merops nubicus
TGGGCTCCCTGTGGCTGGCAGGACGTCTGCCCCCACCCCTCCATCAGCTCTGGGCCTTTTTAGGGTTTTTTTTGGGGGGAGAAAAGCAGAATTTTGGGTGTCACCAGCTGCCTCTTTCTCGGCCGATTTGATTTTGATTTCCTTTGGGTTTTGGGGATTTTTATTTGATTGGGATTTTTAAAATTTTTATTATTGTTCCTTTTCTTTTTTTCTTGCTTTTCATCTCTTTTTATCTTTTTTTTTT
>NW_008589717.1:0-235 GCF_000691845.1 Merops nubicus
GTTCCCCCATTTCAGGCACCAGTGGGTCACCCCCTCCTGAGCACTGTGGGTCACCCTTCCCAAGCAGCACACCCAGGAGTTTCCCCCTTCCTGGGGGCCCTCCCCAGTCCCGAGCATCCCCTGGGTACCCCCCTGGGACTGCTGCTTGTCCCCTGAGAACTTCGGGCACCCGGGTGACACCCCCTTGCAGCAGCAGCAGCAGCCAGGCGTCCTGTGGTGCTGCGCCGGGGCAGGA
>NW_008589717.1:298-925 GCF_000691845.1 Merops nubicus
GGGTGCCGGCGCCGGCCCCCGCAGGGGCTCCCTCTGCGACGGGCGCTGCGCCACCATCAACAACCTGCAAGGTGACCCGGGTGACCTGGGCTGCCACCTCCGCCTGCCCCCAGGTACCACGGGCTGGGGGCAGGGCGGGGTGGAGGGAGGAGCCACCCCCTCTGCCCCCCTCTGTCACCTTCCCTCTCGCCCCCAGCCGTGTGCCACCTGTCCTGCTGCCAGCAGCACTCGGAGGAGGTCTGCGAGAGCTGCGTGCTGAAAACCACCCTGACGGCCGAGAACGCCGTGGAGGCCAACAAGCTCTCCAACAACTACAAGGTGGGTGCTGTGGCACGGGTGGGGGCACCCACGGGTGCTCCTGGACGGCTGGGATGGAGCTCCTTTTTTTCTTTCTGTGCCCACACCCCCACCAAAAAAAAACACCCAACTCTCTTTTCAGTTTGGCTTCAAGAAATGGAAGAGCCACGTGACGGCGCGGCCCTGGGAGGACCGGTCGGAGATTGTCAAGGAGCTCTACTCTGACCTCAACGTCATCCGGGGCTCTGGAGGTGGGTGGCCTTTGGTGACAGCGTGGATTTGGGACGGTGCAGGTGGCCGTAGTCCCATCTGGTGTGTCCCCCTCCCCGC
>NW_008589717.1:982-1518 GCF_000691845.1 Merops nubicus
CTCTGCGTCTTCGGGGCTGCCGTGATGTTTGTCACTGTTGTGGGGGCTCCTTATGGTGAGTCCCCAATCTAGGACCCCTGTGCAAAGGGCTGGGTGAGCTGTGGGTCTGCTGGGTGAGCCCTGAACAGCACCCATGGGTGCTGAGGTCTCCTGGGCCCCTTCCTGCAGCGTGGGGCTGTAGCTGGAGGAGACGTGTCCCCAGCAGAGCTGATGATCTTCTCCCCCCAGGGCAGCTCTGCTGGGACCTGGCCGGGTTCTTCCTCTGGCCCTTTGGCAAAGTGATCCAGAGAGTGGAGGTAATGGTGCACCCTGAATCCAGGACCCCACAGGGGTGGGTTGGGGTGTCCCACGCCAGACCCTGACACTCCATCTCCTCCAGGTCCCCAAACCCCCCCGGGAGGGGGGGGCGTGTGAGGCTGGTGCAGGGGAGAGCTCAGCCCTGCTCGGGGGTCCTGCGCCCCACCGCTGGCGTCCACCGTGCTGGGCAGATGCTGGACACTGGGTGAGCCCCACAGCAGCACGGTGACACCCCCTTC
>NW_008589718.1:0-3166 GCF_000691845.1 Merops nubicus
TTCTACCGCAGGTGAGATGTGCGCACCCGCCCGCGCCTCCTCTCTGCGCTCTCTGCCAGGACATGGGGCGGAGCGGGGCTCTCCTCCTGTCGCGCAAACCGAGGGAGACACGGGGTGCTCCCCAGCCACGCCGGGCTCTTACCCGATGCCTGCAACACCGCGGCCCAAACCCGCCGGCCCCGGCTAGGGTTACACCGGCAGCACGGGCTGCCCGAGTAGGCGAAGCACTCCCTAGTGTGTGTGGGCGGCGTATGCTCTCCTGAGACGGGACGGGAAAGCCTGGCGTTGGTTTGGGAAAGGAGGTGTGAGGGTGCCCCGACGTGCCCCGCTCAAACGGCCAACAGATCTCACTTCATAAAACAGCGAGTAAAAAAATAAGGCTGTGCCGTTTCCTTGCTGCGTTTTCTGGCTAAGGAGAGCAAGCAGTTACCGGGAGCGGAGGGGGTCCTCCTCCTTCCCCACTCCCTCGCCTCATGAAAAGCAGGTTTGTTTATCCTTCACCCCGACTGACTGCAGTTCCCCTTAAAATTAGCACTGGTGACAGCAAGTCGTGTCAAACAGAAGGACGAGGTAACAAGTGACACGGACGAAAGAGGGAGAGAGATGGAGAGGAAGATGGGGAGGTATTGCTCTGCTGGCAACACCCGTTCTACGCAAAAGCAGAGCCGATCCTCCGCTGAATCCGGCGGACCTTGAGCAAAAGACTGCAGAAGGAGGCTGGGGCTGGCGGCTTTTTCCCTGCCTGAAGATACCTTTCCCACCAAAAAGGGAGGAGAGCTGGGCCTTATCGGTGCGTGCTTTGAGGCTGGCCGTTTACAGCTCGGTTCTGTTGTCCTCAGTGGTGCAGCCCTTGCCAAGCAAAGCTTTCTGAACCCCAGTCACCCAAGCCCGCTCTAAGCCTAGCCTTCGCTAAGCCAGCCCGATGGCGGCAAGGCGAGAAGGCAGGTGCGGCTAAGGTAGCGCCAGCCCTGCAAAGAAGGAGGGAGAGAGGCGACAAGTCACCCTGCTCCAGAAAAGCCACTGCCGTCCTCCCGAGAGAGTTCTGCCGGTGAATTGAAGGCGATTGAGGTGTGTGAGGAGAAGTAAGTTCCCGAGGGCAATAAAGCTTTATAGTGACTTTTCTGGCTTGTAAAAGCTTAATAAGCTATGTTTTCCCGTGGGAAGGGATACAACGACAACTCGAGTAACTCAGGGTGGCTGCCAGCAGCGCATCATTTGTAAATCGTTATCCCCTGAAATCCGAGCTGGCCTGGTTGATGTCAGGGCGACCACCTGAGATGTTTCCCTTTGAATAATTACCTCGGAGGCTTCAAGAAACAGGGCTTCCTTTTACAATCACCTGGATGAAGCACAGCCCTGCGGTGCTGCTGCCCAGTAAACGCGCGTACTAACACACTAGTAGCAACTAGTCACTGCATGCGAGTACTTTTCCAATATCTTGGAAAGGGCCCCCGCTAAACGCGGGCTTGCTCCGGCATCCTCTTGTCTAGCAGAAGTCCCACCTTGCAGCCCGGGGGGAGCGCTGGGGACGGGGACGGCGGCACTGCAGTCCCGGGTTTCCCGCAGCGGTGCCCGTCGGAGGATGGGACCCGGTGAGAAGCGTCGCCGCCCCCCGCCGTCAACCTCCCGGGCTTTGCTGCCCGCCCGCCCCGTGTCCTCCCGGGGAGACGCTCCAAGAGCGGCCGCTTTTGGCAAGGGACCAGAGAAGAAAAACGCCAAAAGCGAGTTTTGGGCATCACTGGGCTCTTGGACTCCATCGGTTCGCCCGCGAAAAACAAAATCTTTCTAGAAGGGAGATGAAGGGGGTTAATCTGCGTAAGGGCCCCGTAAAGGGGGAAAGCGCCGAGTTACTAACTGGTGAGGACAATTACTTTCAGATCCGGGAGTTAGAATTGGAGGACAGGAGCAGGACTTTGAATTAGTTAAGACGGGATTAATCAGTAAAACATGAATAAAATATTTTTGGGACAAATGCACAGACACATCAGGAAAGATGCCAGAATGTCGGATCTCGCCGTGTTGCCAGTACGGGGAAAAGCTCCCCAAGATGCACGATGTAAATGTTGCCACCGTAAATTGCCTCCTAGTTTCTCAGAGGCAAAGTGAGCACTTTCGACAATAACCTGAAACTTTTCTAAAGCATGCACTTCCCTGCGAAACTTTGCTTTCCAAAATTTTGGCTACTTCTTCTGTTTCTTTATGTTTGGTTGAACACTTCACTCGACTGCCCTTGGTCAGGTCAGGTATAATGCTGTTAAATACACATTACTTAAGGAAGGGATTTAAATTAGTCTTCAACACCTTAGCAGAGATTCTAGGTAATTGCTTTGTTTGTTTTTGTTTTTTTTTTTTTTTTCCTGTTCGCCACTTCTAGCTTCAACGCATGACTCTTAGAGAGACTTTGATGATTGAGCTCTGATGCTCAGATCAACCCCTCCGAGGGCGACAGAGGATCGGGTTCTGCTCACACCCCGGCCCCAGCGCGCAGCATCAACCGCTACCGGCGCGGCAATGGGCGCCCGCAGTGGCTGACCCACGGCACTGACTTGGGGAAGAGTGGGCTGGAAAAAGCTCTTTAAAAAACAAACAAACAAGCAAACAAACAAACCTAAGACACTTTCAACCAATTTGTTTATTTAGCCAATAAAAGTCGGGTTAATCATTTTAACTCTGACACCTCCATCATTAGCATCTAGTTAATTGAGCTCTGGTAGGTGCTTACGTTGAGCAGGGTTTCTTCCAATCTAGCGGCAGCAAAGGGGGAGCAGTCTTCCTTCTTCTTGCTCAAATCGACAGTCTGCCCGCTATAACACCGAACGTTTGGAGGATAGATATGAATTGTTGCACTGTTAATTGATTCCTACTAATGACTGGGTCTAAAACCAACACCAGCGCTAAGCAGCTCGCCAGAGAATGCTTTGGCCGGTTCTTTCACTGTTTTCTACGAGCCGCATCGTGGCTACGAGCCGCATCGCGGCCAGGAATAAGAGTTGACCGTAACGATTTGGGGAAAAGAGCGCGATATTTTTTGCATCTCTCTTTTTATTTGTGTTGGGCTTCGGTTAGCTTTCCCAACTTAATGAAAGGGATGCTAAGAAGTGACTCCAAATGGCCTGTATTTCCCGCTTGCCTGTTCCTGGGGCTAGCTTGACGCCCGTTTCCCCCG
>NW_008589718.1:3241-3443 GCF_000691845.1 Merops nubicus
CTCGGAGGCCCTTAGCCTCGGAGGCGGGCTGTGCGAGAGCGAGGGGCTGAGGGGCAGGAAAGCGGGTACGGAGGCTGCGAAAGGGCTGGGGAGGGGGGGAGAGAGGGAGGAGAAAGCTTCCCTGCCCTGTGTTTTGAAAGAGGATCTTGCTCGCATATGGCGTTTCCTCAGCCCCCTGGCTCCACCTCGCCCCGCTGAGGAG
>NW_008589719.1:0-243 GCF_000691845.1 Merops nubicus
CCAGGGCTGGGCAGGGGGCCGTTGCAGGTGGGTCTCAGCTTATCCTTGGCACAGCTGGTCTCGCTGCCAACACGCAGCACCGTGATGTCTCCGGGGGGTTTGTCGCAGGGGTAGTTGAGGAGGGTGGTGTTGAGGGTCATGTAGGCGAGGGCGTTTTTGGGGAACTCCTGGAAAGCCCTCTCGGGGGTCCCCGGCCCCAGGCTGTTGTTGAAGTTGGGGATGGCTGCAGGGGTGGGGATGGCA
>NW_008589720.1:0-17218 GCF_000691845.1 Merops nubicus
TGACAGTAGTATTTTAAGCAGCAATTAATCAAGAATATGTTTTCATTTCAACAGTCTGCTTTGATTTTTAACTTTAAAAGAAACTGGGCTTTGAGGTGTATTCTTATAAATGAAAGGTTGGCAGATGTTTCTGTTTCTGCTTGCTGCTTCTCTGCTGTCACTAACCACTGCTAAACCAAAGCAAAATGAAAGGATAGGGTCTGTGGCTTCTTCTGGGCTTCTGTGCTGCCCAGTAACAGGCTGAAGGGCTAAGTGAAAAGTAATTAGTGTATCCCAATAGTGAAATTCTCTCATGATTCTGAGAGAGCAAGTAAAAATGTCAAGGTCTGTTTATGTGCTAAGATCCACCATTGATCTTCCTATTCTTTTAGTAAATTATTCCCAGAATTTCCTCATGTTTCCTCATTTAAACTTTTTTGCAATTTTAATTTTTCAAAAAATTAAGTCCCATTTTTAACACTGGTATTTTACTTGTTTGTTTTAGGATCTCTGTATGGTATAATGCAGTTATTTTCCAGCACGTTTGTGGTGAGTTTTGACGCTGAATTCCTATGTTGGTATTTCTATGGATTTTAAGGGGAGAAAGGAGAAGGATAATAATAGTGTTTCTTGACATTTTGAAAATGTTTATTTGTTCATATAAGCATTTTTAGTTGGAGGATCCAGTTTTTAGTTTGCATGGAAATGATCTGTTTGGTTTATAGGGAATTGCCAGATTTTTCAGAACTAAACAGAATACAGTCTTTAGACAAAAATTAGAATCCAGATTGGGGCTCAGAGAAATTACTGAGCACATTGTAGTCACAGAGGGGTCTCTTCACTACTGGTGCTAGGAAAGCAGGTTCCACCTATGCAGTAGCCTGTCCAAAAAAACAGTGTCATGAGTCAGTGCTTCCTAGAGACTGTTACCTAGAGTTTGCTTTCCCTGCTTAACAAGCAGTGCCTTGTAATTTGCCATATGCCCTAAATTCATACATTACATCTTTGAGCTTTGTTTGGGTTTGTTTTCTGTTAGGTTTTGCTTTATTTTTTTTGTATATCCTAATCTAAGCAAGAGAGCAAAGACTAAATCTCTTGAATGCATGCTTTATCTATGCTTAGATCCTTATATTTAGCCAGGAGCACCTTTAATATTGCTCTGGTACCTCCTAGCTTTCAAGAGAGCAGATTTTGAGCATCTCATGAAAAAAAAAACAACTTCCTGCTTGTCATTGTTCAGGTGACAAACTCCACATAGCTAAGGTCATTCCTTTTAGGATGCTCAGCAAGTGTACAGTAAACAGCAACCACTGATGCAAATAAATATTTGTGGTTGATTGTGATAACATTTTCAAAGGACCCCTACTACTGATATTCCATGGTGTTCATTGCAGGAATTTATTTTTGAAAGAGATAAATTGTTTTTTAAGAAGCTCTGTGCATGACAGTAAATTGAATCAGTTTTAGCAGGTGCACTGCCAGCAGGGCTGAATTCTGATCAAGACTTCCAGATTCTGAGCACTTAGGAATGTTGTGTAACAAGCTTATTGAGCTTTCATTGACAGTCCTTTGATCTCTCTCAATTTCATGTACAAGTACTGATTGCTCATTGTACCTAGTTAAATGTTATGAAAAGCTAATCTTGATTTCCTGCTTTGTGAAAGGGCTGCTGGAGTGATATAGTGGGAAGACGGTATTCCCTGCTTGCTTGTATTCTTCTCAGTGCACTGGGGTACTTCCTTCTTGGAATATCCACCACTGTGCTCCTGTTTGCCATTTCTAGAGTCCCTGTAGGTGAGTAAACACTGGGCATTTTGCAGCTTAAACTCCTGTAGAGTCATTTTGATAATTACTAGAGAGATCACAGTATGTGGATGGCTCCATAGCACCATCAGCCAGTAGTACGAGCTTAGTAATGGGAAAATCTCTACAAATCAAACATGCTTGTGACTTTCTTCTGAAAATAATTTGCAACATATACTCAACAACTGTCACAAATTCTGTGCCACCTTGAATGGCTGAATTTTACGTGAGCAGGAGTACAGCAATAGCAAGAGGCTACTGTAAGTTGGTCCTAGCAGGAACACAGTACACAAGGTTACTGCTGGAAGTCTTGGCCTGCACTTGCAGTGGAGAATGGAAAGATATAACTCAAACTTAGACCACAAAATCTGGCTGAAATTTTAGGTCCTTGCTTCAATAGAATATTTATGTCATACAAAAGCATTGTTATGTTTGCAGTAGTGACTTTCCTCTGAAAATAATTTGCAACGTATACTCAACTGCCACAAATTCTGTGCCACCTTGAATGGCGGAATTTTACATGAGCAGGAGTACAGCAATAGCAAGAGGCTACTGTAAGTTGGTCCTAGCAGGAACACAGTACACAAGGTTACTGCTGGAAGTCTTGGCCTGCACTTGCAGTGGAGAATGGAAAGATATAACTCAAACTTAGACCACAAAATCTGGCTGAAATTTTAGGTCCTTGCTTCAATAGAATATTTATGTCATACAAAAGCATTGTTATGTTTGCAGTACCAAAACTAAGTTTGTGCCAGTCATTAAAATAGCTGAGCACTATCACATATATCCTGATACAATAAGCATTGCTATTACTATGAACACATCTGTGTGTGAATACACTATGAAAAATGGCACTTTTATGGCCCATATTTAGTTACTTGATTGAGTTTAATGCTAACAGCACTGTGGCTGTGGCAGCATGGCCACAATCAGAGGGAAGGAACACAAAAGATTGCTCTGTTGGTATTCCTGCAGTATGCTTACCTTTGTGTTCTTCTTTTGTCACTTGACAGTTTCCCACATGAATTTGGTGTGTTACAATCCTGGAAATCTTCATACTCAGCAAAGTTGGTCCAGAGTTCTGCTCATAAAGAGACAAGCCAGCTCCACTATTACCCACCCACAAGTTCCTATTTTAGCAGCTGTTTTATTCCTAATGGGCTTCAGCACTCAAGCTTAGTTATTTCTTTCAGCAGGGCTGCAGGAACACTCCTTTGACACAGATGCCTGAATAAGTTTGATTCCTAAATCCAGATCCTTGAATGGTCAGGATGATGGTCATGGCCCAATGTGCTGCATGAATCTACCACTGAAAAAGTTGTAGTTAGTGCAGGCTTAAAAATATCAGCGGTACACATTTTGACCACTGATATTTCAAATGGCTTCTGTTATTTTTAATCTTTTTGACTGAGCAATACATGTTGGTTGTTTTTTTGTTCTATATTATGTTGCAGGTATTTTCAAACACACACTCTCCATCTCTAAAGCCCTGCTCTCTGACTTGGTTTCGGAGAGGGACCGCCCTTTGGTAATGGGACGCTTCAATGCAGCCTCCAGTGTGGGCTTCATTCTGGGGCCTGTTGTTGGTGGCTACCTTACAGAATGGGAAGATGGCTTTTATCGAACGTCCTTCATCTGTGCCTCTATCTTCCTCCTGAATGCTGGTAAGTTGTGTCATATCTTGCATCTTGGGTCCCTTCATTACTCACTTTTGTGTTTTACTGACATTTGTAGTACCTTGAATTCATGGTGTGTTTATCATCTATGGCAAACATGCTTTGTACACCAATACTACCTTTTGAATTTGAATCTGTGTGGAAAGGCAGAGATTTTGTAACACTTAACCTCCAGAAGCTTCTCCTGTGTATTGTATAGATCACTTCTACATTTGGGACTGGCAATTTTTATTATGTCCAGAGATGAAAGACTAGAAATCAGAACTTTGGCTTTGGTCTTCAGATTTCTTTATGCTGTGAATGAGTCACTTCAGTGTTTTCCTTCCTTGCTCACTGCATTTAGAATTGAAGTGATACTGTGAATACCACTAGACTTAATCTTTGTAGTTTTATTTTTTTTTTTCAAGTGAAATGGTTGTGAAATTCCTTTTTTTAAAAATTTTGATCTTTACACTAAGTAAACTATTACGTTAAAAAGAATGTCTTCCACATAAAGTTACTGCAATTGGATGAAATCAGCTAATTTCTTGATCTGCATAGGTCTTGTGTGGATGTTGCCCTGGAGTGAAGAAAACAGTGGCAATAGGGAACATCAACAAGCCACCAAAGGAACAGACAGTTTCTCAGCAAAAGCCAACTGTGACCTGCATGTGAAATCAGCAACTAATGGAGCTGTGGCGAGCAACAGCCTCTTCCAGTCTCCCTGGACCCAAGTTGCAACAGTGCTGAGGAGGATTAAAGGAATTGCCTGCTCTGATCTGTGGGATATATTTTTAGTGCGGTTGCTGATGTCTGTTGCTATACTGCTGTACTACAGCAATTTTAGTTTGGCCTTGGAGGAGAGGTTTGGGGTGAAACCCCTGTTTGCTGGATACCTGATGAGCTACAGCAGCGCCCTGGGAGTGCTGGCTGGCTGTCTGCTGGGACCAATAACAAGACTCTATCAGCACAACACTTACAGACTTCTGCTGCACTCCAGCACTCTCACCTGCACGCTGATCCTCCTGTATGCCTCAGCACTCAGCATATGGCTGGTTGTTCTGTCTTCCACGTTCTTGGCCTTTTCCACCACTATAGGTCGTACTTGTATCATTGACCTGGAGCTGAGCATTGGTGGGAATGAGGCCAGTGGCACGCTCCTTGGTGTTGGACAGTCTGTCACCTCAGTGGGACGTATAGTTGCCCCGCTCCTTTCTGGAATTTCTCAGGAGTTCAGTCCCTGTGGCCCTCCCAGTTTAGGGGTTGGACTGGCTTTAGTAGCCATTCTGGTAATGAATGTGAACAAACAGAAATACTGCAGCCGTGGAAATGTTAAGCTGAAAAACCAATAGCTTTGAGTTTGGATTGCAGAGATGGCTCTTACAGGAGAGGCAAAGTGAGTCAGCCTGGGGTGATGCTCACGCCCCCAGACTTGGGCCAGGGGTACCAGGAGCTCTAAAGAGGTCACACTTTTTCTGTGTGGAGGCAAGTACATATCAGTATTTCTGCTGCAAGGATGTTGATTCTACACAAATGTTACTCTGACTGGTACCACTGAACACTTGTGAGAGGGACAGGTGGTGCTGTATTATACTGACTGGGATTTTTTAATGGCTTTTTAACCTTTTCAGAGGGAAAACAAGAATGACATGAAATATACAAACCCTGCTTGTAGCTCGCATTTGAAACAGTGTTTAGATTGATTGTTAAAAGGCAGGAATTGATTGTTATTATTTAATAAGAGGTGAATTTTTAGTATTTAATCAGAAGGAGAATTTGTGTTACAAGTCGTTAGCCTTAATTTTTTATGCTGTGGTCTGCTGCTGTTTGTCTCCTCTGATAGTAGCTTAATTAACAGGGTGTTTGCTTATGTGCCTTTTGTTAAGCATGTTTTGTCTATGAAACTTGCTACACAGCATGATTAGACACCTTAAGGTAGTCAGCCAGCCCCTGCTGACTCCTGGTCTTCCCTGGGTAACAGGATTTGGTATATGCTAACTTTATGTATTAGAAGATCTAAAATGGACAATTTTAGAATAATACAAGGTCGTTCAGACTGAAACAGACTGAAACTGAATATAAGATCTATTGAAACTTGAACTGGTGGTTTCTGTTTAGTGATAACTTCTACTGAGCAACTTTGTCATAAATTATTTGTTAATAATTCCTGTGCAGTTTTTCTGCCTTCATTTCAAGAATAAATTTGCTTGTTAATTCGTTTGAATAACTATTAAAAGATGTGCTGGAGCAACTCGCCAGTAGTTCGTGGATCTGGATTCATGCATTGTCTCTCCTCTCTGGAGGCAAAAGTGACATTTCAGTGATGAGAAGAACTGTTGGTATTTTCATCCTCGTGTGCCTGCACAGCTCCACTAATGAGAGGCTACTCACAGAGCTGTACTGAGAGCTGTAGCACTCCTGTGCTATTTACTGTTCAAACTCATAGTACTTGTCACCACTGTTTGCATTTCATTTGAAACATATGAAAAATGTATTTTTCACTGATAACATTCCGTGTGCTTTTCCTACTGCTGATGAAACTACAAAGTCAACTGTGTGTAATTGTGGCGTTGGGTTTTTTTTAATTAAAAGCAATTCCGTTTCCTTCTTGAATACATCTGTGCAAATAGTGTTGCTGCTTCAGGAGACTCATAGTGTTTTGCACTTTCTGTTTTCTTCTTTACCTTTTCCAGTGCCTGCTACCATTTAGATCCTTGTTGAAACCTCAGTGCTTCCAATTGCAGCACCATGGGAATATGTACAGAACTCTGAATTGGTTTAATTTTATATATTGACATAATGAGTGTGTCTCGTCTTATTGCTATGATTTCAGTGTATATCCTCAGAGTTCCTTATTACTGTAATCTGTGTTTCATTTCTCCCTAGGAACTTGAGACATTTTCAAGTGTCTTATCTCCTCTTTTCTTGCTTGGTAGATGCCCTCAATTTCCTATTTCTTTTTTTTCCATCCTTCAAAATACGTTGGGTTTCTTTACCTAAAAACACTCTAGTATAAGTCAGGGACTTCTGTTCTGCAATTATAGCAAGGGGTGAAGGAAAAAGGTAGGAAAACCCTCAAAAAAAAGTAATACACATGAAAGATTTAATAATTTTTCCTATACTTGTTTGTTATAGGAGGTAACATAACATGGCTGCTCTATCACTGGAGGTGTTCAAGACCAGGTTGGGTGGGACCTTGAGCAACCTGGTCTGGTGGGAGGTGTCGCTGCCCATGGCAGAGGGCTTGGAGCTAGATGAACTTTTAAGGTCCCTTCCAACCCAAACCATTCTGTGATTCTCTGATTTACACTTCTAAGAGCTGCACTGATGAAAGCTGAATTCTGTAAACGCCATCAAATCCAGTTTATACTAACACATATAGCTGCTTGACTATTGCTTTAAAAACTTCAGAAGTTCACTGTTTCTGTTTATACTCAAGTGAATAATGTGCTTTCCACAATCAGCAAATATTTTTGTTTGATTTTGAAAAATAGTTTTCCGTATAAGCTAAATGAGAGTTGAATTGAGAAATCTGTGGACCGTTGTGGTCTCAGGGAGATGTTCCAAGTGATGTTACAGAAGAAAAGCTTTTACTTGTGGGTCAAAATGATTTCTGAAGTGCTGCAAGAAAATTTCTTGTTTGTGGTGTCTCAGCTACAGAAAAGTTGCACTAAATTTTTTTGAGGAATAGAAATAAAATGAAGTGACATTCCACATCTATCTTCTGTCACTGTGTATTTCCCCTCTTGCTCTGCTGAAACAAGAGCACAAAATAGGTGTTCAAGTCAGTAGGAAGTACAGATGTTTTGTTCTGTTTTTCTCATATGAAAGCCACAGAAGCCAAGGATTCAAACCAAGAGGTGGCTTGACAGTGAATGAAAAGGAAGAAATAGAAGACAACAGAACATGCCAGTTCTGAGATGGAATGCTTAAAGCTACAGTTCCTGGAGACCATGTTTGGATCCCTTCTGTTGTCTCTTAGTTGCCATAACCAGGCAAGTTCAGAGAGTGCTGAGTAAAGGACATCCCTGGAGGTGAGAAGATGTGACTCCCCCTTTTCAGCTGAGGGAGGAGCAGTTGCAGCTGTTTTTGGCTGCAGTCTAGTGGGCTTTACAGAATTACTCAGCAGTTTCTTGAATCCAGTTGATCTGAAGACTGTAAGAACAGGTCTGAATGTGGGTGCTTAGGGAGATGGTTTAGCAGTGGACTTGGTAGAGTTAGGTGAATTGGTTGGACTTGGTGGTCCTGAAGGTCTTTTCCAATCTAAATGATTTTATGATTTTATGAGCTGAAGAAAAAATGTCCCTACCTGCAAATCACTGCGAATAAAGATTTTTCTCTTGCTTGCTGTTACTTTAGTTTTGGGTTGGTTTTCTTTGGCATGTAAGCAAGGATGGGGTTTACTTTTGGTTTTTATGCTTTGGAATTTTCAGTTTTGTAACAGTGACTACTTTTCTGAGCTTTATGATCAGCTGATGCTGAAGAGGCTGTGTATACAATGTAGTGATTTATTTCTGTAGAACAGCTGAAGCATAAGATATGTACTATTTTTATTGCTTTTTAAATGATGAAGGCAATCTAAACTCCATGTTGATGTATGCTGCTTACATCTGAAGAGATCCTTTACAAACATGCTAGTACTGCAGCCTTCAGTTTCTTGTCCTGTTTTCTTTTCTCTGAATTTACTCACTGCAGCACCATCACACACATCAGTACCATTCTCATTTTCTGAGAAAAAGTTGATTATTGAGCAGATAATGCAAAGACAAAACAGGACAAACGTTGCTTACGAACTGGCTACCTCACTCCTTCAGGCACTCCATAAAGCCATCACGTTCCACCTGATGGGAACTGATGTGGGTATGTTCAGGTGCTGCCAGTCCCCATTTGGGTGTGGGTGCTGTGGAATGTCCCTGGGGAAGTGATCCTTCATGGCTGGGTTCTTTGGGATTTGAAAATGCAAGAATTGACTCTGCTGTTACTGCTATAATTTTGAAAGCTTATTCACAAAAGCTGATCGTGTAACTTGTAAGGGAGTGCATTAGAGCCTGAACTTGGAGAATCGAATGACTTTGAGTGGAGCTCAGGCTTCTTTCTCATAAAAATGAAGGGAGTTTGTAGAGCTTGTTTTAAAGGGAAGTCTTGAAAAACTTCTGTGTTAACTTACAGGGAGAAATGCAGCCAAATTGCTAGTTATTTTAATACTAAATTAGCACCAAAGAAAGATGTGCTACATGATAGGAACTGGTCTTCCATTCTGCCAAATTTGTAATAAATATAAGATCTTGGATATGAAAAATAGATTGAGTAAGCTGGGTATTTAAAATGCCTTTTCCTTTTGAAGGCAAAAAAACCAGCTTTTTGAACCAAAACCTGTGGCAATTAGGGTGCTGTCGTAACTCAGAAATCACAAATTTAAACCCGAGCACATTTGAGATCATGAACCAGGGAGACTCACCAGAGCAGCCAGTGTAACACAGCTTTTCCTTCTGCAATCTTCTGTCAAATCTCACAGGATAAAAAGGCTTCCAAAGTACATCAGTGCTTTGTGTGACCTGCACCAGTGCTTGCCAACTTGGGAGAGGAATGATCCTAACCTGATGCTCCTAGAAGATCTACCACCTGCAAGAATTCTTCTGAGAGGCAGAATTCTCAAGTGGCTCAGCACAGTATCCAAGAAGGACAATTTTCATCCCCAACTTTAACTGCCAAATACTAAGGTTCCTTCTGCTGTTTGGAGGAAAGTTAAGCTGCCATGTATTTTTTTTAAATTATTTTTTAAGTAGCTCCCCATTTAGCTGGCCATCAGACCAAGATGGGAGATAAAACTTTCTGACTTGAAAGTTCTAAGACAGCTTCCTCATGGTTGTTCACACAACTGCCCATGGACAGCACAACTGCAGCTTTATCTGGAAAGTACAAGTTATATCATGAGCTGCTAAAATGAGGCATATGAAAAAGGACTGTTGGTGCTCCTGTCCCTCCCAGATTTAAATAACACCTGAATCAGGTGGTGCCTGGCTTCTTTCTCTGCTGTGTCCTAAAGCAGGTCTTCCTTCTCATGCTTGGATTTGGTACACCCTCCATCATGTTTTCTGACTTGAGCCTCCAATCTATTGTGTGTGTTGCAGACACCAGGTTTTAAGCATATTTTTTATGGGATCAGAGCTCTTGCAGTATCAAAAGCATTCCTCCAGCCAATTTCAAAATCCTGCATCTTTTCTTCAGGGGCTGGGGGATGCTGTCAGAACTTAGACAATTTTGGAAATGGTGACCAGATAAAGCATCTTTTGCAGTGTCAGCCTTAAAATGTTGCCAGTGTCTGAAGCTGGTGGACTTGGCATCTCTTGAGAAAGGTGGTGCAGGGTGCAGTGTGTTTGCTTCCCAGAGACTCCAAGATACTCTTTCTAACAGCATGCACCTTATTTTTGCCAAATTTTTAACTTTGCTTCTCCATGTGATTTCTATGTGCCTTTGGTGGAGAAGGATATCCTCACGTTTCTGAACTGTTATGCAGCATGGTTTTCTTTTGTTGAACACCTGTGCTTTCAGTGGAGCTTTCACTATACTTTAGTACCAAGTAGGACAGCCCTTAAAATTTTGCCTCTTATAGCAAATTGTTGTTTTCTCTTTCAAATGTCTGCTGAAAACAGGTAACGATCTCTAGCTACTCTCCAGCCCTTGCTGGACCTACTTTCTTATCCTATTTACTTTCAATTTATAGGCTTCTCAGCAGCTGAAGGGGGAAAGCAATACTCAGAAAACCCTATTCAGATTGTACATATTTCCCTACTATCCCTAAAACTAGACAACTGGGCATTGTGCTTTCTCATTAAGGCAGAAAAATATCAGTACTGCACAGTGTACTGGGGAGTCCATCAGGAAATAAAAATCTGTTCATGGATTTGGCCAGTTTCCCAGTCACTGATGAAGGTTTCCTGAAAAAGTGGAAAGCACGTCCCCAAGTCAATACATGACTTTCCCCATCAGATGGAGCTCGAGGACAGGTTTATTGGGCATTTCACTCTCCAGCAAGCTTTGATATAAGGAAAAATCTCCTCTGCAAGCTAAAGTTAGATGGGTCTTTCAGAAAGATCAAAAAGTGCTATTGAACTTGTTTTTCCTTTGCAGGAAGAGAAAAAGCAAGCTAGGAAAAGGCAAACCTCTGACCCAAACCAGAGCACAAACTGAATGAGAAGGGCTACCTGTGACACAGCCCGTGTCATCTGCTGCTGTCATTGCTACTGAACAGCAGAACACCAGCAAAGCAGTTCCCAGGGCTGATCAAAGTCTGACCCAGCAGTAGTGGAAAAGGGTGGGAGGAGCAGGAGTGAGGAGAGGAGAGAGCACTTGGAAGGAGAGAGAGCCCCAGGAGATTGGTGATTCTGCTTCACATTGCTGGAGATCCACTTTGACGCTTGTGTGCTGTGGATCTCAAAGTGCTCTGGGAAGGAAACAATGTTCTAGGATGTTTTGAAGAGCTTAAGACCATATTTCATAAAACCAATCTCCAATTTGATGTGCTTGTACGATGTGGCACCTGCTTCCAGCACGAGTGATCTGAGCAGGCACTGTTCTAATGGACAACCAGCAGAGCAGTAGGGTTCCTGAAACCTGCATTCATTATTTATAATTGTGTCATTAAAAATAACAACTGTTGGAAGAAAAAGGCAGCTTTTCCCAGATACAAGCCAATTGCTTGGTCATGGGAAAGCTCCACAGGGAGTAAACTAAATGTTGGTGTGCAACATTTCACATTTATTTATTTGGTCAGATTTCAGATGGGCCTGATATAAAACATCTAATCTAAACGGCCTGATCTGCAAAGAAGGCATGGCTTCAAAACTGAAATCCACACTCAAGGCTTCTTTCTCACTGGCACATGATTCTGATAATGCAGTGACTGGGTATTTGTTGACAATGTTACTGATGAAACATTTTCCTTTTGAAAGGCAAATTCAAACCTATTTTTAAAGCTTGCTGCCTTTGTTTGAACCCAGTTTTATTTCCAAACAGGAGGTGATCACTGAAGGATAGCCAAGTATTGCCTTCCACAAAAATAGTTTGTTGAGAATAGCTGGGTACATCTGACTCAGATTTGTAGGGTTCACATTGGCATCTTCTGCAGCTTAAACTTTGCTTTTGACACACAGCAGAAATTTGCATAGCTGGAACAGAGGAAAAAGACTGAAAGACCTGTGCCAATAAAAGAGTTCAGGAAGGTTTGACATTTCAAGTACATATGTGGAATGAATATTTTGGAAAAGCTGTTAGAAGGAAAGTCTTAAATCCCCATTTATAAAACTAATTCATCAACCCCACCCACAAACCTTTGAAAGAAATCTACCCTGTGATCTTTAAAAGGAAATTCTGATTTTTAATAGTTCTTTCAAAACAAACTTAAATTAAAAAAATTAATCTTATTGCCCACAGATTAAGAAATGTGCTAATGAAAAAGAAAAGTTATGATTTCACAGTGTACATTCTTCAATGAAAGTTATCAATCTTGTAACAAGTAGAATAAAAATGGTTGCTGCATTGTGCCGAAATGTGTATTGTGCTAAAGCAAGCTCAAAACTTAAGACTAAGTGGGACAGAAAGTGCAAATTCCTGAGAGCTACAGTTAGGTATCATTTATTTTAATGCACCCTCCCTTCCCATATGCACTCAAATGGCAGCCAGGTATGTAGGATGAAGAAGTCCATGTTTCTTATGGGTGTAACTAAAGTGCAGAGTAACCTCAACTGATTCCAGGGCCCTGCTGTGCCACTTTTCTGTACAAACAAATCAGACGGAACATTTTTGTTCCTTGGAGTGCATAGCTCTGACAAAGATTATCTTTTCCCTTTTACAGATGAGGAAACAAAAAGTAAAACAAGTTTGACCAGGGTCACAAGTGTGAGCAACAAGCTTTCTTGCCTCTCAGTGGTCCCTGACTCAAACAGCAGACTGCTTGCTTTGTCTACACGCAGCGCTCTGCAACTACCCTACTCTTGTGTTTGCACTGCAGCCAAGAAACTAAGGTGCAAAAAAAGCAGTTCTGAATAAGAACATTATTTATCTGTTTGAAGTTTGCTCTTTTTAGGGCTTCTGGTGTCCCACTAGGTGCCCTCAGTTCTTGTTGACATTAGTCAAAGTCAAGGTAATTCAGATTTCCTTTGGTGATACCTTTCAAAGGTAAAATATTGCCAAAAATTCAGAAAGTAAGAATTCAAGCTATTCAGGTCTTGTCTTTGTTACAACTCCCTTCTATAAACTGTATTTGCAGTTCTGCTTCCACAGCTTGTTGCTTCTCTTCTTCTGCATCACAGCTCTTCGAGCAAACCAGGCTTCAGGAATATATTTAATCTTCTCACAAAGTCTCTATGATAGGTGCATTGTGCAATTTTCAGTGTTACTCATATTAAAGCTTTGGTTAAAACAAATAATATTTGATTATAAATAAAATCTGAAATGATACAAATTTTTCTTACAAACCCATTCATCACTCAGCTTTCAACAATGACAACTGGGTACTGAACCCACATGACTTGATTCCACAAGAGATGATGTGATAAGGCACATTTCCATCCTATCTTAATGTAATTATGAAAAAATGTAATCAAAGCATTGCCATAAGTTATGTATAAAAGAGATTTTTTTTTTTTCTTTATCTTCAGCTTTGCAATTGCTCCAGTATTCCTTTAACTTAATTAATGGCATTGACTTTACCCAAATGGAAGTGGTTAGATCCACACTGAGGCTTGTGGGTTTTTTTTCTAATGGATTCCATAGTCTGATTAGATAGTTTAGAATCCTAATTGCGTGTGTCCATGGTTTATTACCAACAGTTCTCTTTTTGCTGTGTTCAGTATGGCTGGTTCTCAGGCTTGTTTCTCGGCCTTTCCCCTTGTGATGCCTGCCTAACTAACCGTGGTGGTGGCATAGGTCTTGCTGACCCATGTTCTGCAGTCACATCTTCCCTGCTTAAAGTGCCAAATCTTGGTCTCGTCAGCAGTGGCTGCCTGAACCCAACGGATGGCTGAGGCAAGGTGCTTGCCTCCTGCTGCTCGACTCGTCTGTCCTGGTTCCCATCAACTTCATTCTTCCACTCCACCCTAAACTCAGGCGCTGGCCTCTGCTGCCTCGGTCTCTGGTCTCTCAGGATTTTCCCTGCTCTGGGTCTTAGATTGAGCACTGTGGTAGCCGCATCCATCTCCGAGTCACTGCTGTCACCCACTGTGAATGGAAAACAGAATGAACATTTCAGGTGCAGAATATTACTGCCTCAGGAACACTGCTGTAACAGCACACTGAGCACTAGACGCCGCAGAAGAAAGTTTCTCAGTGTTTCCTACATTTGGTGTTTTCTGAATAAACCCAGTAACAGACACTTAACTGTGCTAGGACAAAGCATTTGACTTGCAAACTTCCCCTCAAAACTGTGATTTTTAGAAAGCCTTTTCTCAGCTGCTCCTTAATTGCCAAGTGCCCCTCTGTTTGAGTTGAGATTTCCCCAGTTCTGGCTCTGGACATGGAAAAACCTGTCTCTCTCTGAGCTACTTGGCATCCAGTCCCTGCTTATGTCCAAGCAGGATATGAAATGAGATATCTCAACCTCACATCCCACGAACTCTCATCTGAGAGGCACTTCCAGACCGTGACATGTACACGGCCTCTAGAAACTTGACTTTGGAAACGGAGTGTCAGTACTTCACAGAGCTAAGGATCTCCCAAGGTCAATGTACAGATGGGAGGAAACATCCCGTCCTTAATATGCCTGAATGTAAGATACCAAAGCAAATCCACCAGGCAAAACTCACAGGCTGCAAGTGCTGCAGCCCCTCACAGCAGGGTAGAAAATGGTGAAGGGAAAGCTGCCATAATCATTCAAGGAATGCTTTTAAATGATTGCTTTCAGGTAAACCAAGCTGGAGACATTCTGGATGTGTTCATGTGCATATATTTTCCCCAGAAGACTTCTTCTAAATTGATTAATATCTTCATCAAAACTTGCACACTTCAGTCATTTAATAATTTAACAATCATTTATGACGGCCTCAGATTTGTTCTTAGACTTAAGTCAGTTGTTTTAAACCTATCAAAGCAAACAACTGTGTATTGTGGAACTGTCATAAGAACAACTTCCTACATGTTATTTGTTTTAACAAGGTGAGGATGAGGTCAACAAAATATATGACCACATAATTGTCCATTCACCCAGATAATTATATATCAAGGAAGGTCTTCATCAGACTGCGTTTGCAGGCTTTTTCCCTGCTAAATATCTCAAATAATATATTTCTGACAATGGAATAATCTGGAGGCACATCTCCTCTTTAATTCTACGTGACAGTAGGTGACCTTTACAGACATAACTACAGAATAAAAGGCATCCTACAATTAGGAGAGCAAAGACGTAATTATTAACAGACAAAAACATGGTCTATTGCTAAATTAATTTGGAAGAGTGGAAAATTATTGGGGGGAGGATCAGCACATTTTAGTGACTATACAGAGAGATAATCTTCCCAGCAAGAGACCTTTCCTCGTCATGAGAGGAAATACTCCTGAGCATGGTATAAGCACAGTAGTGCAACTGGTAATCACCAAAAGCAATATATAGAATTTTCCAGAACACTGGTGAGTGTAGGCAGAAAAAACAAAACAAAACAAAACAAAACAAAACAAAACAAAACAAAACAAAACAAAACAAAACTATAGAATTCGGCAAAGTTTTCACATCAAATGGTTGTCTTCTTCCAGTTTTTTTTTTTTCCAGAACATTGGTGAGTGTAGGCAGACAAAAAAAAAAAAAAAATGAACAAAAAAACCCCAAAAACCAAACCAAACACACCAACCAACCAACCAACCAACAGTTTAGTTGCAAACCATTTTGAGAAGTTCTTCATAAGAACTATAAACTAGACCTCATGTCCTCATTTTCCTCTCTGTTTTTTCTCAGAGCAGTGTTCTCTACCCTGACCTCGGTGAGAAAAGAAACCAAATAGGTTCATAATCCAAGAGGTAGATCTGAACACTATAGAATAAAGACAAAGAAATGAGCCATTGTAGTGTTCCTCATGCAGAATCGTTTCAGGCTGCTGACTGCTCACGGGAGGAGATGTGCTGGGAGGACTACACAGTTATGGCATTTGAACTGAGAAAGCCCCACAAGAAAGCCCCACATTTCTTTACACTCTGGAAACCATTGCTTTTACTGCTCTAAGACCCCTGCTAAATATCCAACACCTAGAAATATGCTATGAAGGTATTCACTCTAGAATGAAAGCATGTGCACATAAAATATTTAATTCTTAGTTGAAAACCAATATGCTGATTTCCCTACGTCATCCCTAGAAAGACTTTCTTTCCATGGAGCCAAAATGACTGCAGCACAGTAAGACACAACAGAAAAACCTTCATTACCTCTGGAAGATGGTTTATTTCTCACTCGTAGTTTCTCTGGGAGTTTAGTGTTTTTAGGAAGTGAAAGGAATCTCTTAGTATTTGCAGCAGCCTGCACGCAAAGAAATAAAAGAAATGTGAAGTTCCTGCAGACTGAAGTTCCTGCATAATGTATGTTAAGATAAATGACTGAGGCTTGAACGGATTTATGTAACTGGAAGGCTGGAGAGTAGTTTGGGATTAGCTAATATGTGACTTTTTACTACACACTCAAGTTAATGCTGACTGCTGGTTGAGCTCTGGGCTAACTAAGGTAAAGACTGAGTAATCCCAGGCAGCTTAATCAGAGAAAAGCCAAGTGATATGCCCTCTGAGATCAAAGTTAATAAAGGTATGCTCTCTAACCTCTACCTTACCTGTACAGTTTTTCCTGCAGCAGGCAAGCTCTGCAAGCATGGCATCACCTCATGCTGCTCCAGTTTGGAACTTTTTATTAGTCAGCTGCAAAAATAGCATTGAGACTGGAGCTTGGGCACAAGAACTAATCTGTATTCCCATCCTGCAAGCGCTTTATGCATATGAATGACTTTATACAGTTGACCAGTCACAGTGAGGCTGATGGGGAAGTTGGGCTCCAGCATGATCATTTACCAGTTCAGGGCATAAAATTCATGTTTTCCCAAGACCAAGCCCTAAAGGCCCTGGGAGCAGAGAACACCTCATACTTCCTGGAACATGAGAGGTACTTTCCAGGACAGGTTGCTTTTATTTTAAAATTCAAAACTTTCTCAAGGGCATCCTTTCTTACAAAGACTGTTCAAAACCTTTAAACTGTACCACCTCTCTTCTGCCTGTACCATTCATTTTTTGCACACTCAAAGGGAACCTGAAAGGAAATTTATTTTCCATGAGAGATTTTAACACTTTGCATAGTGTTGTGCCGCTCAGGACCCCTATGCTTCCCTCTGTGTTGGACTTATCTAAGGATAATTATTTTTAAAACCACATCCCATGCATTTTATAAAAGCTGCAGACACTCTGTTTCTCTCCCTGGCCCCAAATGTCTCAATCCTGCTTAGTGTCATCAGTATTCCACCAAGTAAAACATTTATTTCTATGAGAAAGACAATATATGCAGCTGGGGTTGAGAGAGAAAATATCCTTTAGAAACAGACATATTGTCACAATTATCACCAGAGTAGCCCAGGTAATGATCACAAACGAGATATAGCACTTATTTGAGACATCATTCCAGCCTCACCTCCTAAATCACAACTGTACCAATGAAGCCACCAGCCACTAAATATTTCTGCAATGTGAAAGTACATCTTATAGGATAGTTAATCTCCCTAATACCTAGAATAGGTAGATGATATGGGGGATCAGCCTCCCTG
>NW_008589720.1:17249-41754 GCF_000691845.1 Merops nubicus
TCCATTCAAATATGGTCTAAGTTTACAGTGAAGGTATTTCAGGATTGCCTCAGAGAGCCAAATATTATCCTGCCATAGCATTTCTCATAGGCAGAGGGGGGTTTTCCTATTCTATGCCAAAATCTGAAGTCCCAGCTACATTTTATGAATACTAAAGAGGCCACAACATTTTTCAGATGAAGAGTTCACTCTGACTGATGTGATTAAAAGTTCTCTTCCCATATTTTGGAGCATACTGTAAGTAGTTTGTCTGTCTCAATGTCATTTTCAACCTGGATGCTCCATGGTTCATCAAACTACTGATAGAGAATACTGACCATCCCTTAGAAGTAGACTGTTCACAGAGGCTGTTCAGCTCCTCTGAGACAAAAACATGGCAGTGGATCCCACTCCCATATCACATTCTACAAGACTGAAGCTTTGCTGAAGGGTCAACACAAATTAAGGGGCCCATGCATGCAACTCAAGATGCAAGCGTGACATATGTGCAGTTGTCTTCCAAATTTAAGTGGAGGGTTTTTTTCATTTTAGAAGATTTTTTTCTTCGTGACATTTAGCTACAAAGAGCTGCTTTCTATAAAACAACCAAAATGCACCTACTGGTCTTTCTCTTGACAGGCTGTTCGTTTTCCTCAGGCTCTCCCTGAGGCTGTGCCGGCGACGGATAAGAATTTCTTTGGCCTGCTTTTCACTTGCATCTGCAGCCAGGCTGTGTCGGTTGTATGACATTGTCTGAAATACAAAAGCTCTGGTCACACTCTGAAAAGCATAACGTCAAACATGTTAAACTCTATACAAAGTTTAAAACAGGTTTTTTTGCTTTAATCCTTTAATAAGCATCATAAATCCTTGTGAACAAAATCATGCTGAAGATGATTAACAACAACACCAGTAATTATGCCAGTATTTTTTTAGTCATCTGCTTCACAAGCACCTGTTTTGCTTTTTTTTTTATAACCTGCTGATATCTATAATGAAAGAGAAATTGGATAAAGCTGGCTTAATACAGTGTTTACCCCCACGCTGTACTAGCTCAGTCAATATGTCAAAAGGACGCACATTTAAAGCCATAAGATGAAGTCACCTAGGGGAAAGTCATTTTTACCTCCAGCAAGCTGAAGCTTGCTCCACTTTTGAACGTTTTCCAAGGGCTCAGGCATTCATACTACTTAGCCACAGGAGGGTAAAAGCGAAATGTCCTTTTGCTTTTATTTCACAATTTTTCCAGCTCATCATCTCTGCTCTTAATACAAACAACTTCACAGCTGGAGGCAAAAGGGGAATCTAATCCCATGTCATGAAGTGACCAAAATACTAATATAGGTGGGCAGTGGTTTTTTGAATTTGCACCTATGATCCTTTCTAAATAATATGCATATTGCAGGTAATATGACAAAACCAGTAAACTTTAGCAATAGTGTAAGATGAAGGAAGTTATTTACATAAAGGGGTATGAATATGTTGCTGTACATACGATAGGACATGGACTCACAGGCAGTGGAATTAAATAACAGCATTCATTATTATGCTATGGTACAGCAGATGGACTAGCCCAAAGATATGTTAGTTAGGTAACCAGTGTATTCAAAGAGTAGTGGGATATTTAAGTATGTAAATTCATCCTTACTCGATGCCGTATTTGGTAGAGATTCTTTGTTAGTATTTCCCTCATGTTTTCCATTTCAGTGGGAGAAAGTGGCTTTATCTTTCCTTCATGATATTCACTGTGGCAGGATAAAAAAAAAAATAAAGATAATAGAGGAAGGAGACAGAGACAAAAAATGATTTATTCTAATGATTGGGAGCTACATTCAAACTACAGTCTTTGTTAGGGTTGGAAACAACATTTCAAAAGAACTGAGGAACAGGTGAAAACGTAAAGGAATGAAATCTTGATCTCATTTCAGTCAGTGGTGAGGCTCAAAACCCAGTCTCCAAGATTTGATATAAATCACATTAAATTGTAGATTTGATAAGGTACTTTTCAAAATGCCCCTTAGGCTTCCCCTGTAGCTGTATGCAGCAGATGGGCAGGCTCGGGTTCAAGCCCAGCTCTGCCCTATGTGGCAGATGAGTGTTCCTGTGAGCAGGTGCCTTTGTAAACCCCCACGCTGCGGGCAAGCCCAGCTCACCCAGCACTTCACCTAGAAGCTGCAGGCAAAACGCTGTTGTTTGGCTTTCGCCCATTGTCCAGGTGACATCTGGACACAAAGTGTCCTACGCCAGCATGATTACCCTGCCTACACCCTGGGCTGTGAAAAAACTCCTGTGACCCAGCCCAAGTGCTTGGCCACTTCGCTGGCTTACCTGAGAGACACTGACGATGGGACCTTGCTTATCATTCCACTCTCTGCCATCTCAATGGCATGCTTAATTTCCAGCTTCTTGTATAAAGAAACGATGCTGGATTTGGGCTGGTTCTCCCGGATTAGAAGTCTTCGCAGGTATTTATGATCAAACTTTTTAAACCTGTATGTGAGGCAAAGCAACCCAACCAGTTAATTTTTACTGTGCATAGTTAAGGAAAGTCAATATACTGTAGCTAATGAAATTGGGAAGGAGTTTATTGCCTTGGAATGTGTCTGTTCATATTAACAACCTGCTGCTGAGCAACATAAAAAAGGGTCAAGTTCATCTTTGCTTCAGAAAGATGTATCTTAACTTGTGTTTTGGTTAATATGTTAATGGACAGTCTCCCTAGCAGCAGCTTCTAACGTTTAGGTATTCTGTGTTATTTGACAATATTATTTTTAATTCTCCATTTTCACTGAGACAAAGAGAACATTAAATATTTACTGTAATAACAAATGAAAGGCCTAAATTTGCACTGCCTGCTTTTTCATTGAAATTTTAGCCTTCTCTTGTAAAGCTCTGGAAGTTCTCCTTTCCTCTAAAGCAATTGTGATCCTCTTGGATGCTTAGTGAAAAAATATTGATTACAGCTGGGGTGATTTTGTTTGTCAGAAAATATTTTGCCCTCCAGCCATTCTGAAATTATTCTTGAATTTGGTTCTGAAGGTCAGGAAGAGGTGAGACCCTCCTTTGCTCCATAATCTGTTCACTAAAGACCTCCCACAGGCTGGAGGGAACCAGGCTAGAGTCAAGGAAAGCTGTACCTATGTCAAGCATCTGTCAGGAGAGTGTTCTCACTGTGTTGCCCCCAGGTTATTTGGAGAGAGCTCTTCTCAGCTCTTCCTGCTGCTGCTGTTCCTCTTTGTATAACAAACACTAGACATTCTCGTTGGAGCAGTGACTAGAAGGTGAGTGAGCCATGCCCACACTTTGGGTCTAAAGGATTTGGATGTAAAAAAAAATTGCGTTTCTGAGGAAGTGGAGTTAGATCCTAACCAGTGATGATAATGATTCAGCAGCTAAAGTGAAAACATGAATTATTCAGGTATTACCAGTAGTAATCTTCTTAACTGACACTAAGTCTTAAATAATAGCACTGAAAACTGTGGAGCTGCCTGCCATTAGGATCTTTTATGCACCTCATGCCAGCTAGTGCCTTGATCTCTGCAGAGAAAGTCCCAAAGCTTTTGTATGTTTCCCATCAAATAGGGAACTAACCCCTCACTTAACACTGCAGAGAGACACAATTTGCAAGAGGAAAGCAGATGGGATGAAAGGCTCAGCAGACCTACAGGAGATGCTCTGAAACAGTCAGAAGCAGGGAGAGGACAGTCTCAGAAGGCACCATACTTTACCCTGTGGTCAGAGGGCTGACTTTCTTCCCAGATGGATCTTTTGTTCTATTTGCTTGTGGTCTAGTAAAAAGACATTGTTTTGCTGCCTTCCCTTTGTAACCCACAAGCTCTAAAACCAACCATCCACTTCCAAGTATAAAATGCTGAAAATTAAATATGATGCCCAACAGCCTTTGTTTCTTGCTTCTGAGCCAGTCCAGCCTCTCCAGTAAACAAAGACTTTTAAATGCCATTCTTACTTATCTCTCCAAAAGTTGTGACCCCAGTGTCCACACACATCTTCAATTCCAGCCTTCACGTGGTCAAAGAACTAAACAGGAAACATTGGTTCATTAAATAAACTTATAGACATCACTTGCCTTGTCCTTAGGCATTACTAGTTTCTAACTTCTAACTGACTTGCCCCAAAAGCACAGAAGTTAGTTGCTCATTTCATCAACGTCAATCTTGCTCAGCTCCTACCTAAATATGAAGATTTTTTCCCATATTTTAATGTAAGTTCCCTAACCACTCAGCACTATGCTTTCTCCAGGGACCTCCTGACAGTGAACCACACATGACTTTGTGCACGAGACAGCCTGAGTGGGCAGCAGTTCCCCACATCAGCACTGGCCCCTTGGCATGCACAGGACAGAGCTGAGATACCAATCATGAGGTCCTGAGCTCCCATTCTAGGGTACCATGATCCAGATTCACCCCAAAGTGTCCTGATCACCTAATAATATTAGAAACACACTCTTCTGCAGCCTATTATGAATTATAAAAGAGTGAGTCAGTTTAGCTAAGATCTCACTTGATCCTCAAAGGCACCTTGTTACCTTGTTTGCTCTTAATTCAAGTACCATAGTCAGGGTCTCTCAAACTTAGGGAGAAATCCTGGTAGATATGCCCAAAGGATAAGCTCTAAAAGGACAGACTTTTAGATGCTTAAATTGATTTCCTTGATGAATGTGGCCCTTATTATTCCCATTTTTGGAACTTCAAACCGCCTGCCACAGGTATGCTACAGAGAGAAATGCATTCAAGAATATGCATGGCTAATAAACTGAAAAAAAATACAAATCCATAACGAAGCTGATGGTGTGAGAGTTAAGCAAGTTTAACAGTATGTTTAGGAAGAACTTGGATTTGTTCAATTAGACTAAGTCAAATTCAGTATAATGTAATTAAATTGATAAGGGTTTTCTAATGTAGCCCGGTTTTAAAATAACATCTATCTCATATGTGAAACGTGCTACAGAAAGTTAATTTACCTCAAGAGGTGAACAATTAAGAAAGTGAAGATTCCAAAATAATGATAGATAATAATGCTAATTTTGGCAATTGCTGAAGGTTAAATATAAGCCTTACAGTTATTGTGCTTACAACAGCTGTCAAAAAGAAATCTAAAAGGGTGTGTGCCTCTCTGTAACACTGTATGCTGAATTCTTGTCTTACTGAAAGCCATTAGGAATTTCATCTATATGAGGGTTTCATCTGAAGCTGCAACATACCCTGTTATAAATTTCTTCACTGACAGCAGGCTGCTTTTTATTTGACCTTTTGACATCAAGAAACTCCACCAGTGGGCGAATTGTTATTCCCTGTGAAGAAAAAAAAAAAGACAAAAAAAGAGAAAGAGTTCTTGGGTTTTTTTTTGGCATAAGCATAAAGAAAAAACAAAACCTTTCAGTCTTGTCCATCTCTGTCAGAGCACTGAAAACGGCTGTGGGTACCTTTTTGGCTCTGGATACCCTTTCACCTTCCTAAACCCAAAATCCAGCCTGACACAATAACAGCAGATTCACTCTTTTGATTAGCAAGGGTTGCACTGAGCTATGTAGTCCTTGTCAGCACACAGACCCCACTAATGCAACAGAAGGAAGGAAGGGGCTCCCTAGACCTAAAAGGTCCAAGAGGGGCAACCTGACAAACCCCATCAGTAATACATCACTTACCCCACCTGTAGAGTTTTGCAACTTTTTTTTCACTTCTGTTATGGATTAGAAAAAAAACTCTTTTTTTTTTTTCTCTGAATTAATACACAGATCCACCATCATTCCAAAGTAAACATATAAAGTCCTCTTTTTTAGTGACTGCTTCCAGAACAGGTACTCAAAGATGTGTCAACAGTAGCACTAAAATTGCTTCTCAAGACCATGACGCTAAAACCTTTTGTAAATATGTGTTCTTGACTGACTATTCTCAGAGAAAGAACAAAAAGTTTTGCCTATCCCAGAATGCTATAATGGTTTTGAACAATTATTTGTGGAAGAATTGACATAATTTGTTTATTTGCACAAGCTCATTGGCACAGGAGAGGGGAATGAATCTCTCAGGGTGTTGAGATCAGTCCCTACTATCCCAGACAACCAGGTCACATATTTCTTTTCATAAATGAATCAAGCTTTATCTTTAAAGTAGTTGGGTTTCTTTGCCCCATTGCTCATACTGGAACGCTCATCCTGTACTTCATTGTTCTGATAATTATAAAGCTGCTTCTTAATTGCATCGTGGTCACTTTGTACCACTTTGTTCTTCTGCCAGCATTTGTCTTTTTAGTTTAAACAGTGTTCCTCCTTCTCTGCTGTTCACTCCCTCACATAAATAGTAATTATATTCCCTCTTTTCCTTCATTTTGCTAAGGCCAAGGCATCCTGGTCTCCTTTCACGTGACAGGTTTTCCAGTCCCATGATAACTCGAGAACACAACACTGTTCTCTGAGGGAAATGCTCATCTCAGTATGTCTTAAAATCAGCCTCACTTTTCTTCTATTCCCACTGCATTGGTGGCTTAAACTCTACCCCATTACCAACTAGTACCCCTTTATCTTTTTCCCTTTCTGTTTGCTTTCAAATGAAAGGTTCCCATTTCATAAGAGAAATCCCAAGTAAAAAAAGTCCTAGCAAGAAAACTTTTGCACTTATTATTGTTAACTTTCATTCTGACATATTTGCCCTCAGTTATTCTCTGCTTTCTACGTGATACCCCATCTCACTGTCACCCCAAGAACACTTTCCAAAGCCTGTCATTAAGCAACATGAGCAAAAAACAATTTCTATGCTTACGTGCCATGGTCAATAATGACAATATTAAACAAAACCATCCTCAGGAACTGTCTGTGAGAAATTTCATTAATAATTTCTCATCAGTCTATTATCTAACCAGGGTGGTCAAACACTGGGGCAAGTGCCCAGAGAAGAGCAGGAATCTCCATCCATAGAGATTCAGAACTCAGCTTGACATGGCCCTGAGTAAAACGATACAACTTTGAAGGTGCCTTGCTTTGGGCATGGGGTTGGAATAGTGATCTCCAGAGGTCATTTCTGACCCAAAGAACCATATGCTTCTATTTCCTTTTATAGGAGAAATGGTCAGCTCCTTCCTCATTCCCTTTACAATCAACCTAAAGCAAATCTAAACCACAGTTTAACAAGTAGTTAAGTTAACAACCTCCTCTGTAGCCCCCACTCCCAAAGATTTTACAATAGTCATGATTTAGATGAGGTTGCTCTAGAAAATAAATTGCCTTATCAAAGTATGATACCAGGTTTCCCTCTGGGAAACCACGTTGCATTTTATAACACATTCCATTTACCTCTGTATTTTAAAGTATTCTATCCTTCAAAATCAGTTTTCACAGCTTACATGCTAAAGTCAACTAACTGACCTCCAGATGCTCCAGCCACCTTTTCCCCTTTCCCAGGTATGAGCACAGATACTTGCTGCTCCCCATGGCACCTTCACCCACACAAAACACAGGCTAAAATAATGTATTTTTTTTCCCACAGACCTGAAATTCCATGGACTAGCCTCTCATATCTCTCTCTTGTCTCCAGATAATGACTAGCCTGACATGTTTATTTGAGGGTCTTAGCCTCTTCTAAATTTTGCTGGTTTCAGTCACTTGCCTCTCTCTTGGACAGGTTGACATCAGAGACAAGTTCTCCACATTCTTCCACACAACTGGTGCTTTTCGATGGACGTCCAGCTGGTTTGTAGCACCACTGCCTAACACCCAGACTCAAATACTCCAGTTCACCTCTCAGTACCCTCAGTGTCTTCCATTCCCTGCTCACTGTGCACCATAACCCAACTCCTGAGTAAATGCACCACTTTAAATATTCTAACAAGGGATTACTGCTGGGGCTGTACCCAGATTATTTTTTTATCTCTACTTCAACCTCACTAGGTCTTAAATGCTTAATACTACTTAGATGTTAGCATAAGTACTTAATATCTGGCATACTTTGGATACCTCTCTGCAGTTTACATAACATTTTCTTTAAACTATGACCACAGAGAGTACCTTCAAGTATGTTCCTTCAAGTAAGTTAGGACATTTTCTGCCCACTGCTTATTTATCTTATTCTGAGAAAGAAAAAGTCCAGGAGAGGGAAGTCATTACCTGAATGAAAACAGTAAAGAATATCACCACAATGACAGCAGTGATGAACAATTTCTTCCTGGGAAACACGGCAGGAGGAAGCAGAAATACAAGTGAAAAACAAATAGCTCCTCGGAGGCCTCCATAGGCAATAATAAATTGGTCCTTAAAAGTGAGAGGAATTGTCCGAAACACATTAATGATCTGAGTCAGAACAAAAACACCTGAGGGGAAAAAAAAAAAAACAACACAAAACACAGAAAGAGGGAGAAGGGAAAAAAAAGGGAAATTAAATTACACAGAAATCCCCCAAATGCTAACATTTGTTTTACAGCACTTTTATTTCCTTCTTACCTAAATATTATTGCAAGGTGAAATGTTACTTAGCAGCTTGAAAACACCATGGAAGAAAAATTTAAAATGCCTAAGGAACTGATGCTCTTAAATATATTTAATGAGCTAACCAACTCAGCTCAGATGGATTTAGGTCCTGAAGCAGCTAACTGATCACAAGACAGCTGTCTGACAGACTCTGCACCTCTGGAACAGCAATAATTCTCTGAGGAACTACAGACCAAGACTCTTTGTTTTGTTTTGGTTTTTTTTAGTAGGATTTGAGGTGCTTTTGAACACATTGGCCTGTCACTCCCATCAATCTGTGCTTTGAATCCTGCAAACTCCTATTAATTCAATTTCACTTCCACAAACAGTAAGGATGCAACACTGAGGATGGAGGGAGAAGACATAAATTTGTAAATAAATATTGACTTAAATATATACGTTCTGATTAACAAGCAGACTGCCTAACTTCAGATGGACAGAATGAGAACCAAACTGATTTGGGGGCTCCATTTTGGGGGAAGATGGAAGCTGACCCTGCAATCTTAGATGTTACAAATAAGAAGACCATTCTACAACCTGAGGGGACTCCATCTAAATTTTGGCACTTTCTACTTAAGAAAAGGTAAAAAGTTTCACTTGCAAAGAATACTGACACAGAGTCTGAGATTTGCTTACCCAGTGCCCTCCAGATTAAACAGAAAAGGAGGGTGAAGCTCACGAAGGCCCAGTTCCACTCATGGTTCTTCCCAACCGTAGACACTCCCATGAAGATGAAGATTAAGGTCTCACTGACACTGCTCAGCATCTTCATGAAATACTTTATTGTCGTATAGGATTTTTGAGAAACATTTTCCTCCACATATTTATTCATGGTCATGGCACAAGCAGTAATCCTAAAAGGCAAACATTATCCTCTATTTTACTGGCTTAGGTTTTTTGTTGTTTTTTTTTTTTTTTTTTCTTTTTCAGCCTCTCTCATTTCTGCAGAATATTATTCACTTTCCCATAGTCCCCTTTAAAATACAAATCAAAACTTATTCCATAACCAATCTCAAATGTATAGACTTGGTGTGCTGACAGTTTTGAGCATGAGTTTTTTTTCTGCAGTGGGGAGTTTTCTGAGAAGACATCAGTATATAGCGATTTGTCACATACTAAATCCACATGATCTGTGCAGGGGTAGCTCAAACTCTGTGTTTTGAAAGAGGCTGAGATGAGCGGAGCCAGAGGCAGCCGTGGAAAACAGAGATTTCTGCTTCTATTGCTGCTGAGGGGCACCAGACAGGATGACATCTGCATGTCCTGGGGCAGGGATTCCCTCCCTTCCCACCAGTGGTTGTCCCACCAAAGTGTTGCCCTCTACAGTGGCAGTGACAGTAGCCAGCTCCTCCTTCCAGGCAAAGTAAGCAGCAAGGCTACAGAAATTTGTAGCCTCTGATTTCCGTATTGAAATTTAATTTAAATTTCTCTGATTTCGCTATTTAAAACATTATACATGCTCATGTGTAGGTTCTCAAACCATGCACAGTAAACTTAAATGGACAGAGGGATGTGTATTTATGTTGTCTTTGCAAACAGAGTCCATGAGGACTTGTCCTACGGTTATTTATCCCAGTTCCACCAGATTTTCATTTACAATTATCTGCCAACATAGGGGATATTTCTTTCTACTGAAATCTTCACACCTCTCTCTCTCATGGGGGAGGATGGGTAGGTTTGCCAGCATCTGTTTGGAAAAAGATGAACAAGACTCTCCCACATCTCAGGAAGATCCTAGTGCAGAAAATCTTCTGCTGGGCATGTCCTGCCTCTCAGCCAAGAGCCTCATTTCTGAACAACTCAAAAGTCCCTGAATGAAAGTGTAAATAGAAAGGCAGAATGAGGAAAAGCTCAAAAAGAGCTCACTGATATTATGAACACACGTCTGGGTTCTTCCTTCAAAAGGACCTTACATAGTGAATTGTCTTAGCATTCTGCAGGAGGCTGTCCATGGCAGCAGCTGAGGCTGTAGGCACTGGCAGACTCTGGACACCTTTATCCTAATTAAAGTTAGCTTTGTCCAGACCTTTCCTTCTCTCACGTGGAACCAGCATGGCCTGCTTTGGAGGACAATGGCCAAGATTTGAAACATAATTGTAGATCTCTGATCCCACCAACACATCCACATCCCCAAAGTGACTGGGCAGCATTACTTCTGAGGGAGATATCTGGGAGGACACATGGACACTGGAAGAGGACAGTGCACTTCACTGACCTCTGTCAAGCAGCACGGGCCCTGCAGGCACATCAGGGTGAATAAAACCCGGGGAAGAGGGTCTGATGTGTGGACAGATGCAGTCCAAGGGGTCAGGCACTGACTTACAAATGCAGGTGGAGAGGGTTTGCTAGCAGAATAGTGCATCTAACCTGGCCTTCACCCTGCATTTTCATTCACCTACACTTGGTGACAGAGAGGCATATAGTTAGCACAAAAAAAATATGGCTTTTGTCACGCAAAAACTAGCTCCAACCCTAAGCCAATGCCAAGACTAAGAAGAAGGAAGGCTTGACTAAAACTATCCCAGGCTCCCATCTGCATTTAGTAATGACATAATTGTCAATGTTATAGTCATTGTCAGCTCATTTCACCATGGTCTTGAACAGAAAAAAAGCTCTGTGGCCCCAGGGCAGCATGCTGTATGGGAAGGAGAGCTCTTCTTGGCTACATGGGATCCAACGTGGAAGAAATTACACAGATTCCATAAGCACACAGCCTTTCTCCCTGCAACGCTCAGTGGTTTAGGTGATGTTTCTAGTCTGTGCAAGTGGTTGCCAATGCTCTTCACAGCTCTCCTCCTTGTTCTGATCTTTGGTTGCCCACTGGGGACTTGTCATAGATTCCACAAACATATGTGTCTACATATCACAGGAAAAAAAGTGGGAGAGGACCTGAGCCATGTATGGATTTTATCCTGATAAGGAGTGATTAGTTGGCCAGGACAAACACACAAGCCTGGATGCTGTCAAACATCACCAGGTTCTGAGGTTACATGTAATTCTGGTGACCAACCTCAAAAGTGCATGTGAAAAAGTGCCTCAAATCTGCTTAACACTACCACCCTCCAGAATTCTCATATTCGGTGGCAAATCAACTCTTCAAAAGCCACAGGCTGCCTGACAGACCTGCAAATATGTCAGGTCACAACAGTTCTCTGTGTGTACTGTTTATCTGCAGTATAACAAGACTGATGCATCCCAGCTACCTCCAGCCAATTGCACACATGGTGGAGCTGGCAAGTGCAGGGGCAGCAAAAGCAATATAGCAAGAACACAGGGGACAAGCTTCAAAACAGCTGCTTCCAGACCCACGGTCGTTTCAGAGTCTCAAAGCTGCAGCTTACTGCCCAAAGCATTAGGTCTGTCAGGTCTGCATCAAAAGCAAAGCAAATCGCTCAGAACTGTTTATTACCTTCTTAACAGAAATCGTTTTCATTATTGTAGTCATTCAGGAAAGCCCTGCAGCTTGGGGAATGGGGAAGCATGCTCTGGACATGGTTTGTTTTTGGATCCTGAGGTAATGGAGACACTGTAAATAGACGTCTGATAAGAATCTGTCACCAGATTAATCAGGATCTTTGCAGGCTGTAACTTAAAACATCTACAGTGCCTAACCACTGCAATTTAAAGGGACGACACTCTTATAATGTTATTTTCAGTCACATTTTGCATTCATTCAATTCGTGTCAACTAATTGATGATTTGGTTCACTAGCATAAAAAATAGTGCTGTACATTATTTGTTGTTCTTCAGGTATGTAATATTCCACAGCTAATTACTGCCCACTTTGTGAATCTGGTATCTCTTTAGAGTACTTATCTGTGCTAGAAAAAAATGTTGAGGTCTCTTTAATTTGAAAATGATAAGGCAATATGGTATTAGAATTTCATATGAAATAAATGTATTTAAACATGCAATATTTCATGTACATTCTTCTAATATGTATAACTAAACCAAACTAAATTTTTACTGTCACAACAATCAAAGCAAAAGCTTAGGTGTGTTTTATTTTACATTTGTTATCCACATATATTGATTCTGGCTTCCACTTCTGTGACCTGAGGTAGTTGCCTTGGTCAAGGAGGATTGGGAAAAACAGTTACAATGAACCTGCAACTTTCTGTGCTTCTGAAGAATAAAAGTTCTCTTGTACAAAGAGTACAGTTTCTGTCATGACTGCAATAAACTAGGCCACCGGGTTCAATCCTCAAGTTTCCTTGACCTACTAAATTTACACTTGTTTCAATTTTGTTCCTTTGAGCCTGCTAATTCACTGTTGCAAAAAAACCAGAAACGTATGTGAACAGTTCTGCTGCTTCACAGTCTTTATGAGAAATTAGTAAGTAGAAAATGCAGCATTACAGTTAGAAAGGGAACCAAGAAAATAAAGCTCTAAATCACATCGGTGTGTTTCACACTTGTGATCCCGATTCAAGCCCGGCTCTAGTTACAGCAGAAGCTCTTTCCTTCTGAAGAGGACTCTCACTGCAGCTCACAGGGACGTGGTTCAGTCCCTTCACTATTTCAGCTGGGTACCCTGGTGCAGGGGGTATACGTGGATGTTTCAAGAATTATTTGTCTTCAGAACAAGCACACAGACTTCTCCAAAGAGAGACAAGCGCTGTTCTTTCCCCTCTATTCCTCTGCCAGTGAATTCCTGCCTGTGCAGAAATGAGGCACTCTGTGTATGCACCTTATTCATTTGTTAACACTGTATGTTCCTGCTCATGTCCTACCCCTCAAATATGGAACAAGATGTAACCACAAGGTCTCGCTGAGCATCTTTACAAACCTGATTATGAAGGAAGTGGGAATCGGTCGTTTAACAGACTCACATGGATATGGGTGAAAAAGGTGAGATCAGGCAATTGTTCCCTACAGGTTGCACTGCAAGTGGCTACAGAAGCATATAATAAACAATCTAGGTTGTAAGGGGCACTCCGAGGTCATTTGGTCCAACCACATGCACCATGGAGGGATAACTCTGAAGTCAGACCCAAGCAAACCTGCTATGAGTCATTTGCTGGAGAAAATGAGAGGGAACTCAATACCGGTGCGTGTTGCACTGCGACACAGAGCAAAACACTCTTTGCACTTCAACGCCAAATGAAATGTGAAAAGTACAGGGTAGATTTACTCAAAGGGGATGCAGAGACCACAGGAGCTCTAAGGCCCTCGGCAGCACTGCTGGGAGGGGACAGACTTCAGGCCTCATGACAGCTGAGACACTACACGGCTTGCAGAGAGCCCCTCCTGCTCCCCCGGGTGTCCCTGATGTACCCAGCACTGTCAGCTGTTACAAAATACATCTAGAGTCAGAAAACATCCAGCATATTTTAAAGATAGATTCTTTTCTATTGTGCTGTTGGGAGGGGAAAAATACTCTGTATTTCTTTATCTGTTTGGCACCCGCTCAGGGGGCAGTGTTAGAGATAAAAGGGCCAGGTTAGTGCCATGGGCAGCACTGGTGTGCCATGAGGCCACTGAACCAGCAGCAGACCCTCTGTGCCCCTTCCGTTGTACCCTGGATGCAGCAGGGCCAAATTAGTGTTTTCATGCACGTTGCCACAGTTTTTTCCATGTGCAGTTTAGCTGCACACTTTTGGTTTAGAAGCCCTTTAAGTATTTGATCATAGGATGTCAATGACATTTGACTTCAGAAGCAGAGGCAACTGGAAACCACACAAGTGCTATGAATAGAAGCTAGGGCAAGAGATGGCACATCTATGAACTCGGTCAAAGTGGATGCATATGTTACTTTATTTAGGCTCATATCAGAGAAAGAAACCTATGCAATCTTTATCTCTTTACTTACATTAAAGTACTAACCCCTCCCATTTCATGGCATATTTCTGTTTTTATACTACTAAAATCATCAGCTGCAAGTTTCCATGTGCATTGCTTCCCAGCTCTAGAAAACCTTATGCTGGCATGACTATGATATCAAACCTAACTTCACTTTCCTAGAAAGATAATCATCAGATGAGGTATTATTAAGTATTAGTGATACTCTAAAGTAACATCTAAGCTTTCATAAAAAGCTATGTTCCTAATGTCTGAATGACTCATGTTTTCCACTAGAACAATAAAAAGTCATTAAGAAGGTTGGCCTTTAAGAATATCACTTGGAATCAGGGCAAACCATTTAAGTATATCAAATGTCACAAAGGGTCTTTCTAAAGCTGGGGTTGTTACAGTATAAACAGCATCAAGCAAGAGGCTGGGTTCTGTCTTTACTGAAGCCCAGGAGTGAAAATATTTTTAGCTGTTGGAAGTGGGAAAAATAATATTATTTTATACATAACGATGTATACAGAGATCATTGCAACACACAAATACATGTACCAAGATACTAAACTGAAAATTTATATCACCGTAGGACTAGATTCTGCAAATTTTACATTCACCCAATCCATACGGTGCTTGTAATCCAACAGAAGTTTGCTTAATGCTATACACATTGTCTTCAGTGAATGGTACTTACTGGCTGCTCACATGACTAAGTGTAAGATGCAATTTCACAACATATTGGCACCAGAAGTGAAGCCAGTTCATGAAGTTCTTAGCTACCACTCCCACTCCCACCCAGCCACCGCTACATCACTGTGGACCACCCTTCAGCCATGCCCTGATGACTAGTTGTAGGGTCACATGAGGACGCAGGTCACCACACTGATCTGGGTTAAAAATAACCCCACTGAAAATACAAGGGATTATTTTTAACTTGGCACATTTCAAAGATATGGTTTATGGTGTGATGCCACGAACAGTTTTAGTGACACAGCTGGTGTGGTGGCAAGCTGAGAGAATGGGATGGAAGTGGGAGGGGAGAGGCCGGAAATCCTCAAGCCAGCACTGCTGCCATGCTCGGTGGAATGATGCCATGTGGCAAAGGCTGCAAAATCTGGTCAGCTCTGTAATTTCCTTTGGCATTACTACTTGGGTGCTGTTATTATGAACTTTGGGGTACTTACGCCATGATGCCCGAGAGATGAAACATTTCAGCTGTTATGTATGACAAGTAACTGTACAGGAAGACAAAGAGTGGCTCAATCACGCGGATTTTATGGGTGAAACGGGTGGTAAAGGCTGCTACAAATCCCAAAAGGATTCCAATCAACACTCCACCGATCCCCACTATAAAGAAGTTAGCAATCCCAGCGAATATGTCAATAACCTTAATTGTGCGCATCTGGCAGAAAGACTTGAACAAATTGTACAGGACCTATGAGAAAAAGAAAGCACATTATGTTTCTGAACTCTTCTTAATTTCCATTCATGTCATTATGCTCCCCTGCTTCAATTTTGAACTCTGAATTTCACTGTCTACCCTGAACTCCCTTCTGAGATATGCTGTTGTTTACTTCTGGTATATTACTTGTCATCCATAAATATTAGGGGGATACATAAAGAAAGGTAAATATCATTACTCTAGTTTTTGCAAATGAAACAGGTTTATTAATCTGTGCTATTTTGCAGGCTAGGAGCATAGATCTATCTACCCTTTCTTTAAATTACTTTGCAGAACTTCTATTCCTCCACAAATGGCCATTTCAGATATTCCCCAGAATTAAAGAAATTTAAAAAAAAGAAGGAAAAAATACAGTTTCATCATCAGTGAAAAATCAGTTTCTTTTCAAATGTGATGGATTTACATAAGACACCAAGAGCTGCAGTACTAAATCAGGCCACAGACCCATCTGACATTGGTGTGGGCAGGGGGAATTAACATTAACCTCCCCAAGGAGTTCAAGAAATATGACATCTATAGAGCACTCTTTCTCTGACTTATTAACCATGAGGAATCCAGTGGTTTGAAGACTTTTCAAACTTCAAATTATTTCTAGAGATTTGGATTTAACTCCCAATAACAAACCTCTTACCATGTGTTTGCTGAGTTTAACTTTCAAAGTGTTTATAACCATCCTCCCAAAAGCAACTGGGTCAACAGGATTATCACATTTTCTTAGAGCCCCCTTTTGCTTTACACAGGAAACAGAACAATGTAAAGTCCACATTTCTCTATATCCAGCAGTTTAGTTACTACAAAACAGTCAACAACAGAACCAGTTACTCCTAAAGAAACCTTAAAAGGTCTCTGCATTTGCAGACCTGCTTAGGAGATTTAAGCATTGCTTGGTGCCATGCTCCCAGTGATGTGATACTGTGCTGGCTGCATAGTCCCCTTGGACAGATCTAAGCTTGGCACCTATTCCTATCACAGTGGGGACACAGAGCAAGCCATGTTGTCATAATAAACACCTGGCTAGTCATCTCGGACAGCTTGCAGAGTTAAACCTCCACTTTCTTTCTGGATTTATTAGTAAACCAAACAGGTTTCTCTATCAGAAATGCTGTTTGAGAGAACAATGTTTTATCAGCACTTGCATTATGCCAACAATGGAGGTGTTTGAATAGTGACTGGGAGAGATTTGTCATGTTCCTAGTCTTGCTCTCTCTCCCCTGAAAGTTGTTCAGTTCTTCTTGGTCAGAATTTGAGAGGTCTTACAGAGGTAAAAGTCCTTTGCATAGACTAATGCAAAGACATGGCCTACTATGGGTCCTGCAGGATAAGTGAAAGGAAAGGACTTGAAAAGAAAAGAAAAAAATATATTCCAGAGCAAGCATGAAAAAAGAAAGTTAAATCAAACCTAGAATGGTCACCAGTGATTTTCATTACAAAGCAACAAGCAGGACAAGAGCAGGAGCATGAACTTTTTATTTGATAGCAATGATGCCCTGAGGATGAGCCCACCTGGGAGAAGTGTCCTTTTTCACCTGGACAAACCCCTTCACCTTGCTGCTCTGAGGCAGACCTCCAGTCTTTTGCCCTGTTCCTTGTTACTATGTCCTGTGCAGGACAGGAAAGGAATATCATAGGTTCCATTTTCCACCTGTTTTGATTTGTGGACCCTATAGATTTGTATGAAGAGTATACCAAAATTACAACTACTGATAATGTGTGCCTTTGTTAGTCACTATACAAGAACCTCTTAGTCCACAGACTCCAGGACTCCAAGAATCACAGGCTGAAGAAAAATACTGTTGAGATGTGGTTTTAATTTGCAAGGAGAGAAGGTTCCCTGAGTAACTTGTTGAAACTTGGGACTACCTCAGATTAGTGTTATTCTTCAGGCCACCTACAGAATTTGACCTAGCAGAATACTCCCTTGATATCCACTAGGGAAGACAATTATTTTCTTTCATTGGAGTTGTAAATAGCCTCTTCTATATTTTAAAAAGTAACTATATGAATATGTTTGTCAAGTTTCCAAAGTAAGGGCACTGAGAGCTGCTTGTAAAGAAGATAATTTTGATCTACTCAAGCAATAGCCTTTCCATAACATCAACTCCTCCTCACAGCAATTTATTCAGCCTGCAAACAGAATGGAGCCTGTTGTTTCCACAGACAGACGTCCTCAGAAATCTCAAAAGTCTGTTGCCATAAGCTATTTGAAAGAAGAAAAGCAGTGTTCTCCTTTGTACCTCAGATCAAAACCAGACAGTAGAGGCAGCAGCTAGGACTATGGAATGGGGACTATGGAATGGCATGAACATGATCTTGATTGCACGCCTATTGTTCTTTATTTACACTGCTGTAAATTAGATCAAGATCAGTTTCACCTCCCTTTTATTTTACAGCAGTTCAGTTCTAGAGCTCTCTCTAAACTTTCAGGTGAGTTAACATCAACTCTGGTCACATTTGGTAATGCACTTGGTATGAGGATAGGGCTTTTTTTTCAAGTTCAAGACTTGCATTTACTCAACATCCTTCAGCTGAACTCGCTGAAGGTTACACCAAGGAGTATTAGTCACAAATCACATTTTAATCTTGTCTCGGAGTATCTCTGCTCTTCCTAGGCACTAATTGCTTGTTTGCATTAGTTCTCAGTTGATAGTTTCTAATTCTGAAATTACTATAAAGCACTCTGAAATAATGTTTTCAGCAGAGTCAGAAAACAGAGCACTGCTGTAATGCACAATAATATTATTGTAATGACACTGGCTCCTTTTTCCGTGTGATTTTAAGCCTGGAATAGGAATTTGAACTGCTAACACTCAACTTCAACTGTGATCTTGCCATTTAATAGCATTGTGCTAGTTAATGCTCCCAGCCTTTTAGTAAAGCATCAACTCTGAACAAGAAGTGACCTGGCAAACATTGTCCTCAGCTAAATTCAAGCTCCAAAATCAAATGCACAGGTATATCACAAAAACTATCAGGCATGAAGGACCACCTGAGAAACCCAGCAGAGCTGAGATTCCTGAGAAAGCACACCTCACTTTGTATCTGAAGTGCAGGTGTGGCAGCACGTTTTCTGAAAAGGGAAAGCATAGATGACCCTGCTAGCCTAATAAAAGCTTTTATTAGGAGCAGAGCAAGTGGGACAGCAAGAAGGGCTTAAAAGTATTTAGAAAGCATGTTCCCTAAAGCCACACTGATCTGCACTCCCTGTCTGTGTAGCCCTTGGGTTTTTTTTATCCATGGATGGCCACCCTGCATTCAGATCCCCTCCTGCTTCATCCCCATATCCCACTGGAGGCACTGGCCAGGGCAGGTGGGACTCTAGGGCTCCAGCAGATGAAAGCTAGAAGCTGCTGAGCTCTGTTAGCTGGTTTTATTAGCTCTCCCAGTAACACAACAAGGGCATAGGAAGAGAGGGTATTTACAAAACTTCATCTCCTTTGACCAGACAGCTGGTAACCCCAGCTGCACCACGGCGAGGACTGGTCCAGCAGCAGCGCTATGGGCAGGGGAGGTGAGGTCCTCTAAGGGCACCCACAGGGAATCTGATGGCCTGGGTCACATTTAAAGTATAATCACATGGCTGCAGGTGTGCAAAACCATAACAAGGAACCATTAGCAGACCAGTGCTTAGCATGTGGAACCCAGCTGATGTCCTGCCAAGTGCTATGTGTAAGCAATAGCTGGGAAGTAAGACTGAAGGTACTCTAAATTCCTTTCAGTCCTTCATGAATATATGTATGTATGGCCAATGCGTTACTGGGCTTGCCCTACAGACTCCTCAGAATATCTCCCCTGTGTTAGGGCATTTGGGCAGGCATGCCCTGACTGAGGACTACCTCCAAAGAAGGCAATAATGATGCCTACAGGAAAGCCATGCATCACAGTTATTAAATTGCCATGCCTGCTCCAAAACGACAGTTCTATAGGTGCTATTTGCCATTGGGCAATGGTACACATGAACACTTCCATCATCAGGATGTAGTGTTTTCTTAGCAAATCTCACTGGATTAACTGCTGTTCCAGTGGAAAGAAGACCAATCTTGCAATTGGAAGAACTGACTTTATTGGGAAAAATACACCATAAAAAAAGGTTTACATTAACACAAAAGAAGACCTTTTTCCCCCTAGAGAAACTTGCACGAAAAGAATTCCACTGCATGAGTGGCCACTAAGAGTGAACAGAAACAGACACAGCCATGGCTGAACTGTTTTCATGGCTGAAACTCATAGTTACATCCACTCATTTTCAGGACTGGCTTAAATACCAGTTTAGCAATGGCAAGCAGTTTCAGCTGGAAGCTAATGAGAAAAGCCAGGCTTTAAGGGAAGCCTGTAAGAGAGGACACAGTTCAGCTGGCTGGATAGCAACAGAGTCAGGTAAAGCATGAAGCACAGGTAAGAAAAAAGCAAACAAAACCCAACAGTACTCCCACAAACAGACAAGAAACTATTACTACTGGGACTCAGATTAAATGATGATGTATACAAGTGTTAAGCAGGTAAGGTAAAGGCCTGGAAAAGGGAAAAAAACAAAGGACAATTGTGCACAGAATGGTACAGAACTAAGAAGACAGTGATAGAGACAGGGAAGATGTGGACCCAGTTCATTAATCTTTCTGATCCTTCTGGCATATGAATACTGGACCTCCTGTCTCCTGAGGCAGAAAGCATGCCAGGACACAGCTGGCATGGGCAGGATTTCAAGCAAGGCATGGAAAAATGGAAGTAATGTCCCAGACAGGGTGTCATTGGGTGTAAATGAGGGCCAGTGGGGGTGTTCACAGAATTTTCAGATTGCTGTCCTCAGGTCAGCACCACAAACCCAGCTCAGCTAGTTAATGATTAGAAGTTCCTGCCTGCAGCTGGCTGTCCTATCTCACCTGTATCCTAGGAGAAAGGGATCGGTGGTCTCAGGGCAGTTCCACCTGGATGGGCACGTGCAAAAGGCAGGCAGGAACTGGGTCCTGTGCCTTCTCAGTGATGTGCCCGTCCTCCCTGTGAACATGCTGGGACACTCCACACTGGCCCTTTTCCCTCTCCTCTCCAATGACATTTCTGCAGGTGAGGAAAACCTCAGGCTACAGAAGTAACAGAATTCAAGGATACAGAGACTAAAGAGATCAGATAGTAAAATCCCTAGAGCAAATACACTGCCAATACACATTACTCTGGTGTAGTAAGACTACCATAGTTGCTAGATCTAATTTAGAGAATTACATAAACACATCAGCACTCCTTGAGTTCCATCTGTTAGCAAACTGTGATAACCAGATACAAAGAGATGCAATGGAGTGGCATGCAAACAATCCTTTATCGTTTGTATCAACTAATCATTTATGAAGTCACTTACCACAGTTATGGCATCATTCAGCAAAGACTCTCCAAACACCAAGATGTAAAGCTGCTCATTGACATGAATATTTTCAAAAACAGCTAACACGGCCACAGGATCCACAGCTGAAATGAGGCTGCCAAAGAGCAAATTCTGCAGCAATGTGATATCAGTCAAACCAAACGCACTGATCTGGCAAATTCCATAAAGTGAAATTCCAATGCCAATGGCGTTCCAGAGTGTGCCCACCACAGCATACCAGAATATGGTACCAAAGTTCTCAAAGAAAAGGCGAGTTGGCATAAAATATCCAGCGTCGAGTACAATGGGTGGTAAAAGATACAAGAAAAAAACATCACTGTTCATTACAGGTGGGGACTTCTCCTCTGCTCCAAAAATAATCCCACCAAGAAGCAATCCGACCAGAATGAGGAGACAGCTTTCAGGTACTATGGAGGGCAACTTGTGATAGAGATGAAAGCCTTCAAAGGAAATTCAAACAGAAAAAAGTAAAATGGTTATTTGTACAGAATCCAAAAGATTACTTTGGATTCTCTCATCTTAGTTAGAGACTTAGTTTACTACAGAAGTAAACAAACAGCAATCACAAGGTAATTTCATTTCCATCAGAAAGACTGGACTGGACCACCACAACATGTCAAGGCAAATCTGTCAACTTGGGTAGTTAATTCATTTGGTGGAGAGACAATTTAACAGCTAGAAGTTCCAGCTAACAGCTAGGCTGGCTGGAGCAACCGTGTGCAAGGGTTCTGCTTGTGAAAGTGTGAGTGGAATCCTCCAGGAAGACAACCCAAACACTTTTCTAGGGCAAATTACATCTACATAGAGGGGGGAAAAAAATCATACTAACCAGCCCTTCCTCCATGCACATCTTCAAAAGGAGTTTAAGGAATACATTAATTTCATTTTGAGAAGTCTTTCATAGTCTCAAAGCTAGGGAGGGGAAATAGCACATGTGACCTGCACCCAGTCAGAGGTGGTCACTTCCCCAGCCACCATGAGGAAGCATTTACAGACATAATCATTCTCTTGATTTTAGCAGAACCTCCAAATTCATTTGACAAGAAGCAATGTTTTCCATAGAACAGACAGTAAGTTGTAGCCTGTATTATCATACTCATTCTTCTGTATTCTATGAATTATGATAGTGTTAGGAGTCTCTCATAAAAATCTGTGCAAAGTACTGAAAAAAAGTAATAAAAAAAGGCTCTGAATGAGGACTTCATGGTTGAATGTTCCTTAGCCTACTAAAGATCTCAAAGTCATGCAGTTTTGATTTAAAGATTCCCATTACTTGTAGAAGTTGGCTGCTGTAAGGATAATTTTGGTAATGAATGGGAAAAGTTTTGAAGGAACTTACTGTGGCCAATCTAATGGAACAATCAACCTTATGCACCAAGGTCACATTCCAGGTCCTGACGATGCCAATCTTTTCCAGGCTCCTCCTTATCTATATTTGGCCTATATAATTATATAGAAAACTATCCACACCCACAAGATCCCACAATTCCTGCCTAACTAAAAAGCATTTAAATTATTTTAAATGAGAGCTGCATGGAAACACTGGGTGTGGTAATAACGGGCATCTATTTCAGTAAAACTATTTCAGTAAAAATCACACCTGTAGATGAAACAGTTAAACTAGTGGAAGCTTGGTATAGCTCACATCCAGTTTCCCAGTTTCAAGCTTCTGTATCTTGAAAGACCCATTTTGTTAATTCTCCTTCCATCACAGATTTTTTTTTTTTCCAGGTAAAAGGAAGCCTTAACTTGTAATTAGGAAAAACAAATGGCCAAGAAGGATGAAGGGGAAAGTAGGTTTTACTTATATATTCTATAACTGTTAAAGCTATTTTTAAAAGTAAGCAGCTCAAGCTGCTTTTTTTCCCCTTCTGGATGAACACAGACTTTTATTATTTAGAAACACAGCCTATTTGACCCATTAAGACTGCCAAATTCACTGTCGTTCTTGGAAACAGGAACCACCAATATCCTATATTGACAGAACAGGTAATGACCCTGGAACACAAGAAATTGTGGTTGGAGACCTGAGTCTTCACCTTTCAGGTGCTTCCCCACAAACATTTTACGGTTTGTCTTCGTTTCTGCAGTGGCAGGATGCCAAAATTTCCAATACAGTGATTGAATTTTCCCCTGCCTAAGTAGGTTGTCCTAAAAGTTGGGGGTTTTTTTAAGCCTTTCAAAAGTATCTTAAATCAATTTCTCAACGAAAATTGAAGAGGGAATTTTTGTAAATGCAGCTTTTAATGAAAACAAAAACCATCCCAACCAGTTGTAATGCAATGGCAATTAAATTTGTGAATATATTAAAAAAAAATAAATCATTCTCTTTTCTTCTTTACAAGTCACTCTTTGGAATGTTCATATCCTCCCAGAGCTTTTGGTACTCCACCTCACCCTTCAAGGTAACAGAAAGGCTGCCACTAAGTTATACGTGCTTTTTGTCCACATAAACAGCATCAGAACTCCTAAAAGACTGCCTGCCTCCATGGAAGGCATTCAAAGGTGACCAGGGACAGGCCGTAGCTCCTCACTGAAGGGCAGAGAGCTAGGATTGAGGCTCTGGTGCACATCAGATCAGGCACAGGTGCCCCACTGGATGAAGGACATAGAATCATAGAACCCTTTAGGTTGGAAGAGGCCTTTAAGATCATCAAGTCCAACTATCAAGCCAACACTGCTAAGTCCTCTACATCCTCCCTGCTTTGATGGATCCACAGCCACGTTGCCAAGAGTGCCCTGGGAGCAGTACATGGCTACTCAGACTTTTATCCTGAACCACAGCTACTTTCTCCTCCTCTGATCCTGTTCTTGGGCTTTTGACTATGCAGTGACCTAACTTCACCAGCATGGAAGATGTTTACCCTCAGGCCATTGGGCATTAGAACACTTGCTTGAAGTGCAAGTTCAGTATTCTTGGAGCTAAAAGTGCTTAGCATTCTAGTTTCCTACTTCTTGGGTGAAATCCAGTGCACTCTTATGCTGGAAATGCCACCGAGATGTGTACTTCTGATTACATCTGAATTGTCCAAGGGCCTTCTGAACAGCCTAGACCTTTTTTAAAGAAAGAAGTGTTGGGAGGACATCAGCTCAGTTCCCAGAAGCAGCACTTCTAATTGTGTATTTGTGATTAAACATAGGAACAATGGGAATATAGATCAGTTAGACATTTTGTAGGTTTGTAGCATAAAAAAATAGGCAAAACTGGGAGGTAAGTAGACTAGTGTCCTGCCTAGAGACTGCACTTAGTTCAGGTGCACTGGGTCCCACCTAATGTACTCATGAAGTCCATCAGTATGTCAGTAGCATACCTCCTATATAGTATCACTACACAAGACAATAAATAGAGGTATCCAGAAAATAAGCATTCTGTTCAAGGCAATTTCTTAGATTCCCAAAAAGCACCATGCTGCTAATGTTTCTGTGAAAA
>NW_008589721.1:0-8208 GCF_000691845.1 Merops nubicus
GGGCAGCGTTCCTGGGGCACAGCTCCTCGGCCGCCGCTCTTCAAACGCCTCCCGCGCTTAACGACGAGAAAGCGGCCAAGAGTCCGACCGATCAGGAGCGCCAGGAAGGGGCTGAGGGGGACACTCATCTGCAGCAGGCGGTCCTGGAGGAGAGCGGCCCCCGTGCCCGCCGTGGTGCCTCACGTCTTGTTAGTGGGGACTGAACCGTCGGGCACCCCTTGAACGGGGCCCAAACGCACCACAAGTGCGATACAGAGTCCGCAGCAACCCACTGGGGACTGGTATCCAGACCAGATGGGGACCGGGACTGGCCATCCTGGAAAGCCCTCTAAAGAGGTGAGCTGTCCCCTGGGGGCAAGAAACAGACTGGAGTCCCAGGCAGAAATAAGTGTCCGATGCCCAGGGACTACAGGCATCAAAGAAGAAAAGGCAGAGAGAGGGACTGGGAGCTGGTACTCTTGCAGAGCTATGCTAGAACATCTTGCACTGTTAGTCACAAAACCTGAAGTGGCTGAAAAGGCAAAGAAGGATGGCTAGAAAGAATTACAAGCCTAAGGAAGGTCATAAAGGGGACAGGAGACTTCTCAGAAAGAAGTGGAGGAGAGATGAAATGCAGTCTGCTAAAAACAAAGCTTATGTTGACTCAAAAACTGCAGCAAGACAAGATTTTGAAGTGTGCCATATTGGAGTTGGTCAGCAGGATCAAACAGGTACCAAACATTTTCAATAAACGTTTCTTACAAAAGTTTTCAGGAAATTTTGGACAATTTCTAGTGTAATTTTTAAAATTCTAACTTAGAGGTGATCTGCAGTGAGGAAAACAAAAACTGGACATTTGGCTTAAAGAGACCTCTAAACTGCAACTCACGATGGAAGCCAGCTGCTTGGCTGATGATTTCTAGTCAGATAGAAAGGTGGGAGTGACTTTTATATCACATTTGCTTCCCAAAGAGGCTGGGTAGGAGAAATCATACCATACTCATTCAAGTAATAAACACAAAATAGGGTAAACATTTATGAAAAGAAGTTCTGGAAGAGTTATTCACAGTTATAGTAAATCAAAGAAATGTTTGGGTAGATAAGAAGAGTTTCTAGTACTAGACAGAGTATTTGAGGTGAAGTATTTCCACCACAGGCTTCCACCCACACCACCTGCCTCTGCCACAGGAGCCTGTGTAAGATCAGGCCTCAGCACTCAGTCACGGCTTGAGCTGTGGTGTAGATACACCTGTACCCAGCCCCAATCCTGAACTACTGGTTGCATTTTCTGGATTGACCTTAGACCTGTTACCTTAGTTTTGCTGATGGCCACTGGACTGTCATGAGGACTTGTTGCTGTCAGCTGCCCTGCTCTGCCTGCTCAGCTCACGTGAGGCTGTACCCGGTCACTGAGGTCACTGCCCAGCCTGCAAGGTGGTCCCCCCCAGCACCTGACTAGCCTTATTTAGGTGCAGGTGGCCTCTGCTGCTCCCTGACGTGCATTATGTAAAGGTGATCTGTATCGTTGTCCTATGCCTCATACAGAAATACCTGTACCAATATAAAGTAGCTTTTCAATCAGAATTACTCTGTTCAGACCAGGGATATTCTTCCCCTTTAAATAAGCTGGTAAGCTAAAAGCTGTATGTACAACCATCAAATGAAGGTAAGTCTATCGTTATAATTGGTTACATAAGCAAAAAAAAAACCCACAGCCAATAATGAGGAACAAGATAAAGAAGCTGGTAAATATAGTGCTCGTACAGCTGTGAAATAACAAAATGGAAAAAAAAACAAAACAAAACAAAAAACATTTCAGAGTGGGTAACAGAGTTTCCTAGATTTCATCACCCTTTTTGGAAAATGCATTGGTATTAAAGTGAAGAGGCAGAGCCAGAAACTCACTGTTTTAGTTTTGCTCTGTTCTGTTTAGTGTGCTTTTAAAAGATTTGGTGATCTTGTTCATATGAACTGATCTGGTAAATATTTCATGGGGGCAGTGTAGTATGCAACAATAGCAGACTGGTTTACATTTTATAGTTTTTAGACTGGACATAGTAAGGAATGAAGTGCTACGGGATTCAACTGAGAAATGTCAATCCTTTCACACAGTAAATGAATGATTAGGATCTATGTATTCACCCCAGTGTGGAGGAAACGAGATACAAAAATTGGATTTCAAGAACTAGACTGAAAGGACTGGATAGCTGAGTTGGTGGATGAACTGATAGTGGCTGATAACTAACAAATGCCAGGAAAAATGGCTTGCAAAATTAGTGTTTGATAATTACCTTTAAATATGTATCAGTGAAGCATCTGTTTTGTAGCTGACCAGTTTGTGATAAGCCTATTCCCTACCCCTAGGGGAAGAAATCATAATAACAACCCTGTGTTGGTACCTGGTCATCAACAGTGTCTCAGCCTAGATAATGTGCAGGTGTATGCCCAAACTTTGGAGTAGGAAGTATCACACCTACATAGGTTATGTGATAAGCATGACATGATCAATCTGAAAAACAACATGTAAGTGTATTTCTAGAAGAGGATGACCTACCTCAAGCTCACAGTTAACAGAGAGCAGCTTAATTTAAAGAAGGGAAGAAAAAAAAAGGAATGTGTGTGGAAAATGGTACAGTTCTGTCCTTGCTACAGAAGACACACCAATGGGTCTGGCAACGTGCACACTGCAGATGCAATCTGTGGAAACTGGTTTAAAGACTGACTAATAAAACAAGTGTGGTCTTGTAAATCTAGTAACCCTGAGACAGAGGAAACCAGAAAGGTGAGGAGAGGATGAGTGACCAGGACTTCTTCTAGTAAAAGGATAAAACACTCAGTATAGAATTAGTTTGATACACTCTTACTTTATTTTGTGCATATGAAGCAAGCAAAGACAGGTCTATACCAGAATCCTGTGCATGGACATAGAACAGGGCTTGTAACCTCCAAATGGTGATAATAAAATAGAAGAATCCAGTCAAAACTTCAGCTCACCAGAGACTGAATATTTAAATATTTCTTCAAATCTGAAAACTGTGTTTTCTGTGTGACAGTGCTTTTCAAAAAGTGCATTGTCAAAAGACAATGAGAAAACAAAAATGCTGAACATGATGTAGATGTTCCTGTACAGGTAGTTTTTCTCTCTGTCTGCCCAATATTGGTTTATGTGTTCCAAGCTGTAGAACTTTTTTTTTTTAACACTTTACCTGGTGTATTTATGTAAACGAGCTGCTCATTAGGTAACCCAAATTACATTTCCTGCCATTCTGTTGATGCTACTAATGTCTGCAGCTGGCCCAATGGTTTGGTAATTGCATAGCAGTTACAGGGTAGCAGAGACTGTGAAGCCCCTAAGGAAAGAGGAGGCTTTAACTGCACAAGGCTTCCAGCAATGCCTGCTGCCCTGTCCATAGAGCAGTGGTTTTGCAAGTCTCAGAACAGATGAGCTGATTAACTCTGAATCACCCTCCCAGAAGAGATGAAGCATTAGTAGCAAACAAAAGGGAAGCAGAAGGGAAACTTCAGGCAGAAGAAAATAATCCAGGAATTAAAAGATTGGTGAAAGCCTTAGGATGCTTCCAGACTGACCAGCAAGTCTTAGTTCAATACCATAGAAATAGAAGTCTTCTACTCTACACTCTAGGATGAATTCGTGTGAATGTAGCTGAACCTATATTTTAATATGTAACACACCTGAAAACACAGTCAACTGTGTCTCCTTGGCATTGATAACCCTCCCGAAGCATGCTGCAGTCTGCATTTACTTGGGGAATTCTCTTTGCTACATCTCAGCCAGTGGGAATGGCAAGAAAAAAAAATGCTGACTTTATAGATCAATAGTTAAGTGTCATCCAAAAGGTTATGCCCTGAACGAAAGTACTGCTACCTGAATAATATTGATTATAATGTTCATGTATGATTTTCCAAATTCTGAGTGAAGATTGGGAAAATCTCCACCGAGTTTTTATAAGCTGATAGAAAGTTTATTAAAGATATTTTTTAAATCAAAGGACAAGTTCTTTGATCAACCTTAAGCTTGTCATTCTTGTTGTTATCAAACAATGTGCCTTATGAGTTATGGATCAAGTCATTGGCCCATCTTATGTGCAAACGGCCTCCAGAAGAGTTCACATATGTTGCTTTAGGAAAAAAGCCTGTTCTTAATGCTCCCAAACTGTGATTCATTGTTGAGATAGCTGGTTAGCCTTCAGAGACATTGGGTTATGCCCTGAAATAAGAAATCTGTGTAAAGACCTCCTTGTATGGATGGAAACATGTTGGACATACTTGTAGGGATGGAAATGTGTTGCATCTACTTGTTTTCCATTAAAGTTAAGCAACAGTCTGTAATTCCACAGAGTGCAACTGATCTTTGGAAAATAGAGAATAAAATATAAAAGCTGACCCCAAAAATGAAAAAAAAGCGCATCCCACAAGCCAGACATAACCAATTAGTTAAATCAAAAGCATTCTGGACATGTCAGATATTTAAAGAAGAGTGTGAGAACATGGAAGCAGGTAGGATCCTCTCCCAGCCTCCAATAAATTAATGTATTTTCTCAGCCACAGGTTCTGCTTCTATATAATAGCTTTTGGGGGATTTTTCTTCCATTAATTTGTTTCATTTCTTTTAAATCTATGTGTAATTTAAAATCCCCTACCTTCTATGGCTTGGAGTTTCCACAGATTAATCACATGGCAGGTGAAGAAACCCCTCCTTTTGTTTGTGTTGACCCTGCCACAGTAATTTGATTTGACTCCTCACCAAATATTATATTGGAAGTGTCAGGGAAGGGCTGTTCCATATTTACCTTCTTCATGTCTTGCATGATTTCATAAACCTTATGATTTTGTGGTCCAAATAAGAAATACAGATGTATCTCAGATTTTCTCTTAAAATACAAAAAGGCTCTTTCTTTCCATTTCTGCATAGCAGTGCGGCAACATTATGCATACTTTCTGTATAGTACATAAAAAGCCAAGTAAGCAGTAAAATACCTTTCCTTTGAAGTGTTTGAAGTACCATACACTGAATGACCTTTTCATTCTCCATTCACAAAGAAATAAGAAATAACTATTCTTATTTCTCATACCTGTGATTATACCAGTAGCTATAACTCAGGCCCATGAAATCCTTTCATATAAAGAGCCATGCTGGAGACTCATTCCCCCTAAAGAAAAGAGCCCAGGATGATTGACCTGCAATGACCTCTTCATTTTTTAGTGAAAGGAGATCTAAATATGGCAAACATTTCCTTGTGCTACTGTCTCTCAACAGACTATGTTTTCCCCCACCAGAATCCCCTATGATTAACAAAAACTGGTTATTTAATTTTACGGAGAAACTAGCAAAATGTCTATCAGAACTATCTGTTCTTTTTCTTTAACTGCTCAGTGATTTTTCTTTCAGAAATTTTGTTTTTTTCTCTTTAATTATTTCAACAGTTTGCATCACTTACAATATTGATCACATTTTCTGTTTTGGAGTCCTTAAGAAGCTGACTTTTAAGGTGTTGACCTAAAGAATTAAAGATTCACAAGTCTGCCACCATAAAAAATGGTGTTAAAATGACTAAAAATTTATTATTATTTTAAAAGAAACAACAACAAAAAAATCCAATAAATTTTTTGTACTGTTTTCAGTTTACCTTTTTTCCTCTCTTTTTTGAGCGGGACCTAATCCAAACATCCAAACTAGTATCAGAAGATGATTATTAAAAAAAAGCTCCTCTACTCTCTAGACTTCATTCTGGAGTACTGAAAAAATCCCTCTCACATCACTCAGTGCCTGTAACTAGTGATAAAACTCAGGTCAAGGAATTATCGATCTGATTAGCCTGTACATCTCTTTTGAAAGCAGAATATAGATAACAAACAGGTGGTTTAGCCTGAAGCCAAGCTGAGGAACTGCAGGAGCCAGGAAGCACCAAGCTCTCTGAAGAACTTCTGCTTTGTGGTGCTTCAGTTCATAGCTGTGGAATTCTTCTGGATTCTTTGTATTGCAAAACTTAGGACTTATGTCTGTAAATTATCTGAATGAGATGCCTTATCCCGGGGGCTGCAGACCAGTGCTCATGTGCTGATCTCCAGGTTTATATGCCACAGTTGCTGGAATCTGTGGATTATGTCATAAGTCCAAAAGGCAGGCATGCTTAAGCTTTTCAGTAAAGGTTACTGTCGGGACATTATTCTGTTGCTTGGGATATCCAATGCAGGTGGAATTAAAAGTATACTTCCAGCTCTACAGTTTGTCATTCAAAGTTCTCTTGTAGCATGGCAGAAGGTATCTGTGATTTTCAGATGTCAAAATCGTTCATATGCCATATTCCTCACAGGTCAGCTTTGATTTGCTGAAGATGATTCAGATCTTCTAAGCTTAAAGTCAGAAGTGCTCTCTAGAGCTTTCAATATGAGTTGTTAAAGTGAGTGACTAGAACACCCACAAGATGAGCTAAAGAATAAAGAGAAGGGGAGGAAACTTCATTAAGTGTTATACAAAAAACACGATTCTGTGGATTGAAGAATACAAATAAACCCAGAATTTCCCACAGAGGAAGGGCCTGGGGACAGCTCCCCATTGGCCCTCTCCAGGCCGCGCCCTGTGCTGGTTGCAGTGGGCAGCTTTGCTCCCATTGGTCAGGCACCAGCAGGGGAGCCAATGAGTGCAGTGCTAACGGCTCAGCCCTGCTGCCATTGGCTGTCCAGTGCCACCCTGCTCCTGCTGCCCGCAGAGCCACACAGCGGGTGTGGGAACCAAGTCCTCTGACCTGGCACAGGAACCCTTCCGCAGGCAGGACAGAACCATGTCCTCCGACCCAGCATGGGAACCCTTCTGCAGGCAGGACAGAAACATGTCCTCTGTCTGGGCACAGGAACCCTTCTGCAGGCAGGACAGAACCATGTCCTCTGTCTGGGCACAGGAACCCTTCTGCAGGTAGGACAGAACCACATCCTCTGTTTGGGCACAGGAACCCTTCTGCAGGCAGGACAGAACCATGTCCTCTGTCTGGGCACAGGAATCCTTCTGCGGGCAGGACAGAACCATGTCCTCCGACCCAGCATGGGAACCCTTCTGCAGGCAGGACAGAACCATGTCCTCTCCTGGGGCACAGGAACCCTTCTGCAGGCAGGACAGAACCATGTCCTCTGTCTGGGCACAGGAACCCTTCTGCAGGCAGGACAGAACCATGTCCTCTGTCTGGGCACAGGAACCCTTCTGCAGGCACTCGTTCACTAAGACTAGTGGGTTTTTATAAGGTGCCCAGATCAAATACGCGTTGCCACAGAGAGAACGCTTAGTACTGTGTCAAACAGCAGAAACAACTGATTCTGAAAAGCACCACATCCCTGTCTTCTCCAAGGAGCACCTGAGGTTCTGCTGCATTGGACCCCACTTTTTCTTAATACAGCTCCAACTAGCTGAAATTGGCTTTGCAGTGTTTATCCTCCTCTTCCCAGTCTACCAGAGTTAACAGAACTCCTGTATTTTTGTTACCTGATAATGTCTCATACATATTTCAATCTTCACATTTTCAACCAAGCAGCTTTAAAATAACAGTAGGCAATAACAGCAGGTTACCTACATAGTGGTTTGCTTTGCTCTCTGGCTTACATGTTCCTCCTTGCATCTAGCAAAACCCCTTTTGCTATGGCTTCTCAGGATGGCACTGCCTTCCTAAGTGAAAACACGCTGCCTGGCTGGCTCTTGCTCTGAAGCTGTTGAAGACGCTATTTCATCTGCCAATAATAAAGAAGCAACTGACCTAAGTTACTCTTCTCTATTCACCTTGCTGTGATGGCAGAGTGCTGACTGTACCATTATTGCTCTATAAAAGCAAAGTCAGATTTATGAGACAAAATCTATGATGGTGTGATTCCAGCTAGACAAAAAAAAAAAAAAAGCCCAGTATGAAAATAGTTATTCATATCTGCAATAGCCTTTGTTACAGAAAAGATAACCCTCCTGTGCTGAAAGGAATAAGATCACTGATGTAAATCAGACTGCTGCATTCAAGTCCTTCTAAGTTAGTAATGATCCTGGAAGAACAAGGATGCTTAGGAGAAATCCAGAACAGCAAGACATAAGTTGTTGGAGCACAGGGAATTACTTACTTCATATGACACTAAACTCTTGTACAGTAGACTGCCCAGCTTAAGCCGGTGAACTCAGACAGCATGAAAGAAAGAGAAAGAGAAAGAAACATCTAAAAAAAAACTGAAGGAAAGAGT
>NW_008589721.1:8239-12600 GCF_000691845.1 Merops nubicus
ACGAACAAGGAGTTTATAAAATAGTGTTTCTAACATAGTGAGGTTCATTATGCAAAGCACTATTTTGTATTTCGTCGCACTTGTTCTGGAAATAAAAATAATAAAAACTTGGTGTGATGTATTGGTGTAAGCTCTGTGATTTTCCTCAGGTTTTTTTCTGTCTACAGAGTTGATGGAATTCTAATTTTTTTCCAGTACTTTTTTTCCAGGTTTGTCCATCTTGGGTTTTCAGTAGCAATTACCACAACTTTGTGATATAAATATAAAATATGTTTTGAGCCAGGCTTCAAATATCATCACTATAGTCACCATAAACCACAAGACCACTAGCAGTGTCAGCTTCACTGCCCTTCTAAGGGGGAATCTGTTTATCCCTTCTGCCATGGTATGGGGTAACATGATAACTATTGATGGCCCACTACTTATTAAGATATCATCAGACAACATGTCATAAGCTATTACTTTTAAATTGTTACTAGGAAAGCATCAAATTGCACTTCTATGATGTAAGCTGCTTGTTTTAACAATGGGAAAACACGTGTTTATATCAAAATTGAATTACATAATGTTAAAATCAAGATTTCATTTGTATTGCTTTGTGGAAGATTGATCAAATATTCAAATTACTGCAATCTTCAGCAGCATTACAGTGATTAAATAGTAGGGGGCCTGAGTTTTATGTAGTTTATACTCATTTTATGTTAGTGTGATGTAGTATGATTGCTGAAGCATGACATTCTAACTTACCTTTCTGGTAACAGCTAGTGCTAGGCAGCCAGTAGCTGTTCTGAACTTGCATATATGAAATGGAGCTGATAGCCCACAAATTTCTTTTACTAATTTTCCTGTACTGATGTTCTGAAGACATCAGTAAATGTTACCCCTGATTGACACAAGGTTAAGTTTGTTCCAGATATGTCTGTTTGTTTGTACTCCCTCTTGGCTGAGAAGTCAAATAAGATGTGTCTCATGTCCCACACCTGGTATGGGAAGAGGCCTACTCATTTCATTAAGAATGTAGGGGTTCCTGGCTAACTTGGGCATTGTCTGCTTATTGTCATTAATTACTGTCTGTCGTTTTCTGCATTTTTTAAAACATCCAGCATTATTCTTCATTCCTTCATGTTACTTCGATTTCTTCTCTCATGCTAATGATCTGATTTCATATTAGGAAAAAATCCCAACAAAACACAAATGAAAGTGCACTTCTCTAAACAACATCACTCATTTTATACTTCATAAAATGTCAATTTCATTTATGTAATTACTGCAACTATACAGCATCAAGATGTAATGAGGTAATACTGTGAGCTAGGAAACACCAACCTCTTCCAGATTCAATGGAGGAACTTTAAATAGTAAACTGGGGCAGACAATATTGCAAAGCAGCAAATACGTGCCTTTTCTCTAAGATGGGGATAAGGTCCTGCTGGGAATGCTCTTTTGAATCTATTTCTGACTCTTTTGTGGTATTATGTAAAATTATGTGTTGGGGGTATCAGTGTGCTCCCATACTTCTGCCTCTAAATGGAGTCGTCTTTAACTGATTTGATTTGCTCTAGTCTTACAGTTAATGAAGATGAGGTGGCATTTCCCCAGTGTTAGAGTAATGCTCTTGGCTGTTGTTATTAAGCACACGCCTTTTTCTAGAGTTTCCAGTTCTGCTAAGATGTTAAAAAAATGGTTTGATATGATACATATGTTAGTTGTTGTAATCTTAGAGCTATAAAGAACTAAGTAAAGAAAATCCTCTCTTAAGTAATACACAGGAGTTAGTTTATAAAGTAAGTAACATTGAACCACTAAGTAATAGTGACCACAATATAATTAAGTTCAACATCCTCAGGGGAGAGATTGTACAAAAAATGAGGAAGCTAGTTAAAAAGACCCTAAAGTCAAAAGTGAGGAAATTAAAATCCTTAGACTCAGCATGGAGGCTACTTGAGCAACCGTAACAGTGTAACAGAGGCATGCCTGACCCTGAACAGAAAAGGAAGCTGACAAGCAAAAATGAGTGGTAGGGCTACAGGATGGTTTAAGAAGTTGGTATAGCCAAACATATTTTTCTGAAGGTATAATTTTAACTTGTGAAGTCAATAGGGATAAAAGGCAGTGGCTAAGATACACAGCAGAGATTAGCAGGATGACAGAGGATTTGAGGAGCAGATAGCCTGACATGAAAACAAGATTTTCTGAAGTATTAAGAAGCAGCAAGCCTGCAAGAGGTTTTGTAAGTCCAGTGGGCTATTTGGTAGAAAAGTAAGAAAGCTAATGAGAACACAGAGACACTGAAATGAAAGTAAATTACTTTTTGTGTTAGCATTTGCACACAGAATTTGGGGAAGGTAGATATACCCAATTTCATCCTGTTAGGTAATGCAGAGGAGGTTTTGTCAAACACAGGAATTAAAAGATGTGCTGTAACAAACTCACAATTTAAATATAAACAGGTCCTATGACTATAAAGTAAATCAATAAATTCTAAGGGGATTTAAGAAAGAAATATCCATACTACCAACAAACATATACAACCTGATTAAAATCAGTATGCACACTCAAGTAGAGAGTGCTTATCCTCTAAAAGGGATGAAGGATAGTTTTGGAAATGTCAGCATGGAGATCTATGTACATCAGTAATAAGAACATGACCGGTAAAGAGAAGAATTTTCCCACCTTTTTGTTCCATATTACATACTTCATGATAGTCTATAAAGCTCCTGAAGGATTTTAGGATCTTTGGATTTAATCTGAGGGGAGGACTTGGTGTCTTGCACCATTGAAACTTCTTGACATTGCTAGTTTAGATTTTAGTTATTTGTGCAAAGTGAAATGAGATTGAACATTTACCTCTGCTAAAATAACTTATGAATCACATTAAAAAGAGGAAAATAAAAAACCCTGTAGTAAATCCAGTAGTTTATTAAAATAAAACATGCCAAATTTAAAAAAAAAAAAGTTTGGTCAAAGGGAACCTGCAGTGTTTCTTGGGAAAGCACATATTGCTCAAGTTTGCATAATTATTTTTCTGTAACTGAGAGGTCCTGGCATTGGAATTAATTATATTCCTCTGCCAAGATTATAATCTGTTATCTTGTTATGCTCAAAATTGCATTCTGATACTGGTAAGTATGTTTCTATTTCTAAAGAATCTCTTCTACTTTACTTCATTTGCTACAGTCTTTAAGAGTTTAAGGAGTAGTTTTTGTGCTGCTATAATAAGTTACTGGTAAGCCATCAAATTGTCGTGCATGCATCCATGCATAAAATCAAGAACGTTGGTCCATCTGTGGGAGGATGGGTTATGTATCTGTGATGATTAATTATTTTACAGACTTACACACAAACTGTCACTATAGTAGCTGAATACCTATGAGTTAGTCTGATCTACATACAGCAGAGAATTTTCTGTTAAAGCTAAGAACTGCTATTCCAATTTCATTCTCCTTTATGTTTCATCACTCAGAATTGTTGACTGAATTCTAGGTTTTGACATATTGTCCTTCTTGATTTCCCTGACCCTGTCCTTTCATGGTTCTTCTGTTGCATCTCTAATAATTTATTCACTTGTCCTTCACCCTGTCATCATATCTCTAACTTTCTGAAGGTATTTAGTGGAGCTGTATTTTTGCTTCCTTCTCCCCCTTCCAAAGAAATCTTATTTTGGTGTAATCTCATTGTCAAACACAGATTCAGCTATCACCCCTATGTTGTCAACTGGCAGATCCACTTATTTATTCCAAACCTGTCTCCTCCTATTCAACCTGAAATCTTAACTTATCTTCTTGAAATGTCTTCATAGATACCAAACTACCAGCTGTTGTTCAGAACAGGGCTAAAGAGAACTCCTTCAGTCTTTCCTCTTCTGCAGGCTGTCCATACTCTTTTCTTAATCAGTGTCTACCTACTGCATGTCATTTGAGTTCATAACCATGTATGATCGATAAGTGGTTCTGTTTTGAAAATTTATTTTACTTAAACAAAGTCTAAAATGCTTTACAATGAAGGAAAAGGAAAAAAGAACAAAAGAAAAAGAAAGCAAGCAAGAAAAGAGAGCCAGAAAGGCAAGCAAAGAAGGAAGGATCCCAAAGAGTACTTAAAATATCGAACAAGCAGCAAGTGATGCATTGGGAAGCCTGAATATTGAAGTATTCTAGCTACAGGAAAGGCAAAGCACAAGTAGAGAAAACCCAACCTCCTTCTTCACCATTGCCCTCTGCCATGCTTCGCTGCTCCTCGAGGAGCTGTATCTAGACAGGAGAGGGAGTTCACCTTCCAGGCCCCATTCAGTCGCAAGCTCCTCTGCAAACTCTCCCAACATGGGGTCCAATTAGTGCCACTTGTATTGGTGAATTTTTTTTAGA